>NW_021940813.1:27371732-27461299 GCF_001715985.3 Manacus vitellinus
CCTTGATACATAATCTATAGGTTCTGTCAGTAGGGTGCGCGTTCGACAGCGCCGGCTTACGTCCCCGGTGGCAGGTGTAGCGAAATAAGCCGGACCAGCGTGTCCCGTTAGTTGAGCCGCTTCTTACAAAAGGACCTCAGGATGACGAGAACAGCTTGCGCTGCATAATATGGGTGCTTATAAATGCATACATTGATAATATCGAGCCTAATAAAACTTTTATATTGCTGTGGGAACTTTAAAGAGTACATATAATACAAAATTAGTTACTACCCCATACAAGTTTTTAGTTATAGTATTTCTACCGATGACACAAGATTATATCCTCGTTTCAATTATAAATACTAATATGCAGTTTATATCCAAACAATAACATTTATCTCTGGCCTGATTTTAAGTTTACAGTCTGTAGGCATGGTTTTATGATTAAGTTACACGGTTTTTTCTACTAAACGAGAACGGGAGAAATAATACTTTTACACATTTGAATGCTTTTTCTTTTCTTCTTGAATGAAGACAAACTTTGGGGAAATTTCCTTTTTCCAGAAAAAGTGAGCTGTCCATTAGGCTATTCCACAAGCTGGCTATTTGAGTTAATAATGAATTTGAAAAACTAATGATGTAACTCTGGGACATTAGGGCTTTAGGCTGGCAAATGCTCCTTCTCATAACATTTTTAGCATGCTTTTTGACTGTTGTGGAGCCACATTCAAATGACTTTGGTTGCCATGAAGCTCCCGTACAGGTCCAAAAGGCATGAACTGTTTTCAAGCTAAATTATCTGCTTAAAAATACCTGTATTTGACTTACAGGTGATCTTGTGGTTTCATAGCTCTTATTGTTTTTCCTTCTATAGTTTTTGCACTTTAGAAGTTGAGTTCATCAGAAGGGCTTCAGAAAGTACGTGAAAAGCCATTATGTAGTGGCAGGCCTACGTTCATTGCTAAACTTTCACCCTTTTGTAGGGGTTGAACCCCACAATTGCCCAGAACAGTGCCTAGTGAGGGGGGAGCAGGGGGTTTGCAGGTATTTGCTGTTTTGTGTCTGAGTCCTTTTGGGGCACTAGGTTATGCTGAGTGGCTTTAGCTTGGAGTATTTGAGATCATGGGCTGGAAGTTCATTGTGAAGCAGCTGTTTTGGCAAATGGTTCAAAACAGTCAGTTTTGAAAAGTTGTACAAGCAGTAATAAATGAAAACTTACTTTTGCTTAGTGAGGCCTTCCAAAGTCTGTTGTGAAGGCCATCAGTGCCTCGGGGCCCTCGGTCAGTCTCCCATTGCAGGTGAGGTGCCTGTTGCACGCTGCCCTCCTGCTGTCCTGCCCGCTCACCACTGGGCAGGTTATGGATGTTCTCCAGAAACCTGGTTTGAATTCGGTACTACACTAAGGAAAACAATGCTGTTATGATAATGTTAAGCTCTGAAGGCTTGTGAGGATGCCTTCAAAGTTGTGCAGTTGTTGCCAATAAGGGAAATAAAATATACTACATAGATAGAAAGTACTTCATGGCAAAGAGCAACACTTAGAGACTTAATTTTCTCTGCAGCAAGAATGAATGTTGTCCTCTTTTCTTTTGAATGTAGCCATAATGGCAATTTGCGCACTTAATTTATGACTGAAAATCCACTTTTTGCAGTACTTGGTGAACATTTTGCTGAAAAGTACGGTAATTAAATATTAATGTGCTGTTCCAAAGTGCTTTCTTTGATTTGAGATATTCTTGGAAAATCAGAAGGGGTTTCCAAATGAACAGCAGCATGCTAATCAATTCTCATTGATTGTTACTATTATACTATTAATGATTTTTTTCTCTAATTAATACATGCTATGTCTTTTATTTTGCTATAGCATAGAAAATGTAATATGTCACGTAATGGCTATAAGACAGCATTTAACTAGTAAACTGCAATGAGAGAATATTATAATCTGTTTTTTACTAAACAGTAGTTTTTCAAGGTTGTGTTGATGCCAATAACACTTCTGCTTCCCAGAAAACAACCATAATTCGAATAGTGAAAGCTGAGCACAAACTCAAATAGAAGTTTTAAGAAAACATGCCAATATGTGGCATAAACAAAAATTGTGCCCATTGGCAAGCTTTTTCTGGAACACTTTGGGGTGATCAGCCCAACTTAATTCAAGGTGTTGTTACTCCTGACTAACACAGTTATCCTGAACACAGGGCACTAATGACTTCAAACCACAGCCCCATCTCCTGTTTTTCTTTCTCCATGCATTTGTTTGTGCACTGCATGGGTAGTTTTACTTGTCCAGACTCAAGGATGTGGATTCTCCAGTGCCTTACAGCTTTGCATTTGTTTACACTGGACAAAAAGAGATGGAAAATCTCAGACATGTTTTATATGCCTCTTTTGCAGTAGAAGACATACTATACATGAGTGCCAGGACTAGTTCTGCATTACAGGCATTTGTGTTATTTGCCTTATGTAACAGATCTAGACCAAAATTCAGCCAGTTCCTTAACTCTGTGCTCAGGCACAGCGATAGCCCCGGTGAAGACCCGTTAGTAAAGGCCCTCCTCGCATGCTGATGAAATAACACATGTAGGCGGAGTTGTTCCCCATTCATTAAAAGCAATTAGCAGATATATTAAAGCACTTACTGTGTTGTACCAAACAAGAAAATAATCTTGAATGTAAGATATTTGTTAGCCACAAATGAAACCGTGTCTGTTTAAGTAAAAGAAGCCAAGTATGTAATTGGTTTATTTGATACTTATCTGATACTTCTGTGAGTTTTGAGTTAGCATCAGTTTTGTAGGGGTTGGATAGTCATGTAAAAAATGTGTAGCTGTATAGCTTCCAAGCTGAGATCAATATCAAATGCCACAGTATAAGATGGCCCAGTGTGTTTTACAGACCACATATTGAATTATTAGTTCATTTGCTATCTTTGGGTCTGTTCCTGCTCCATTTGAAGTCAATGAGAGTTTTGTTTGGAAGTTGCTATTAACAAAAACTGGTCAGACATCCAGCAGTCTTATAAATGAACCTTTTGTAACTTCTTGATCCCAGGTTGTCTAGCTTTTAGTCACTACACTTTGTGTAAGGCAAGATTTTTTTTTCCGTATGTTGCACAGTGTTTACTAGAGACAGTTTTAGAAAACTACTTCCACATATGCTTCTTCAGTCAAAGTAGAAGATCAAGATGTTTATTTTCAGATAGCTCCTTACTGTTACTTTGGGGGAAAACAGTCACTCCAGCCATTCTCTCAGTATGGGACAGGCTGGACCAGCTTAACGTTTTTACAGACAATACTCAGCAATAAGACCTCCCTCTCACAAAAAAAAAAAAAGCATTAAGTTAGTGTTTTCTTTTATCTCCCATCTCCTTTACACATCTACTTCAGCCTGTGTCTTGGACTTTGCCTCTTATTTCTTTCTCTTTAGCTCTTGGACTCTTTCAAACAATAATGCTTGAAATAATCTTTGTCCCCTTCTTATTTCTCTCTATGGTGTTTCCCTTTTTGCCTTCCTCCCAGTCTCACCTCACAGTTACCACCTTCCCTTCATTGAGATCCTATCTAAAAATTTGTTCTTTCTGTGATGATTATAAGTTGTGAACAAACAATAACACAAATGATAACTATAGATTGTTCCCTTCTCCTGCTTTCACAGCATGTTCTCTCTTCCTGATGCCTGTTTTTTAGGCTGGAAGCCTTTTGGGTCAGGAACTGCTTTTATCGTTTAAGTTTCTTTTTCTTACAGCACTGAACATATTGTATGTGCTAAAACATTATAAATAATAAGAGGAGCAAGCTTTTCATGGTCATAATACTTTATAAACATCAGCTGAATAATAATATTTTAAAAACACATCTGCTGTGATGTGTGAATGCCCATTTGCTGTGTGTAATGTACCATGTCCTCCTCTCTTGCTTTAAGTCTCTACTGAATCCAGAGGCTTTGTCACTGTATATCAGATGGGAATCTGACCCATCATCCCCGATTCACAGTACTCAGTTACCTTTTTTTTTTAAAGAATAATTAGTTTTCTAAACTTCTGCTTCGTTTTTGTTTAATAAGTAAAATTCTGATATGCCAATAGGACAGTGGATGTGTTTTCATCTCTTTCCCTGAGGACTGTTTGAGCACCCATGCCCAATTGTGTGATGTTAGAGATGAACAGTCCTTTGGGCTTTCATTTTGACACTCAGACCTGTAGATTTGTGCTCCTCTGGGGATGCATTCATCAGAAGTTGAGGCAAAAACCTTACTGGGTTATTGGGGAAGGATTCAGAAGAGGGCATGAGATGCATACAGCATTTCCCATTTTATGTGAATATTTTGAGGAAAATACCAGGTTTCTTAAAACTAGTGGAAGTTTTAAGCCAAAAAATACTAGCTGTGGGAACATCTTGTCATCTGTATATTAGTAATGACATCATACTCAACTCCACAACACTCTCATTGAAGACAGCAACTGTTTAATTGCAAGGTTTTTAACCTTATATAACAGATTAATCCATTTGCGTCATATTTATGACTAGGAAACAACAAAGCATGGATAAAAAGAGAGATACTTTACAGTCTGGTCATAACATTTTTAACAATAGGAGTAATAAATTAAAATCTGTAGAAATGAAGAAAAACTGATACCACATACAGCTGGAAATCAGGGAGGTTAAATTCTCTCTGAGATGATGTCACATCTGACGGACTGATCAGGTTGTAACTGTGAAGTGGCCTTGTCACGAAAAGATGTTTCAAAAGGCTATTTTCTAGGAAACTCATGGGGTGGTTAGCATTAAGGCTAATTCCAGGGAAAACCCCCAAGTTCTTTGTGAAAAACTGAAAGTAGAAAAAGGGAAAGCTTTTTTGGTTTTGAACAGAACTAGCTCTTCGTAAACCCTGCCCTGCTGGGGAGTGGGAATTACTGTTTCAGTGCTGCTGCTGCAAGCTGGATTTGCTTGCTGACTGCTCCCAGGGAGCCCGCTGGTCCCCATGCCAGCCAAATCCACTCTGTTCACATCATTACCAATAGGGCTACTCACTAGTCTTCTATCTCTTAAAATCAGTATTAAGACATTGGTTGTACTTGCTGGTGCTGCCTAAGGCCCCAGGAGAGCAAAAATAGACATTTGTAGTTGAATACTCAGGTATCTATATAGTTTCTGAATAATTTGTGGGTAACTACAGATCTATACTTAAAGAGCGAATGAACTGTAGTGACAGTTAAATGAACGTGATGACAATTATTAATATTCTGTACTAAACATCTTCTGTATAATTTCAAAAATAAAGATGCATAACCTGTGTTCCTCTCTTACAGCTTGATATCTCAACTTTCCTAGTACCTTAAGCAAGCAAAAAGTAGTGTTAGTGACTTAAGATGACTGTGTTCTATCCTCTTAGGAAGATTTAAACCTGCATGCATGTACCAAGGACTTGGATATGGATGTACCTTGGGAAATATGACAGTAGGAATGCAATTTAAACTTATCCTTGGAGATCCTTTGTGTATTTTTGAAAAAATAAATTAGTTCCAATGCAGCAGTGGTGGTCTCAGCAGTCAGGAAACACTTAAAATTATGCAGAAGGGACTAGAAATCTTTGCTAAGAAACTTTTTGTTACTGTGTTTTGTTTCTCAATAAAGATGATCCACAACTGTAAGTACTTAAAACTAAAAATAAGAGGGTTATATCTGACAAAACTGCACAACTTCTTAATGTAACCCAGTCTTTCTGTGTGGTTGTTTTCACATGTTTTAGACCAAAGAAAGAGTGGTTTGTGGCTTAGCCTGGTTTGACTACATGGCAGGAGTGGGCAAATAGAGGATAAAGGTGGCATCTTCTTATGCTGAGTATGTTTTGATTGCTTTGAGCTGTGATCGCTTCTTGTTGCATGTTGAAATCTGTTAAGAAGAAACTCATGTCCTCCCTAGCTCATGCATTGCCATGATGATGCAGTCTAGGTGACAGGTATTACGATGACCTATGGCGGTAAGAAAAATGCAAATATGACAGTGAGATGGATCAGGAGGAAAAAACATTGGTGAAGTATGCATTTGCATGGTTCAGATTCAAAAGTCATCCCAGCAGTGGTCTCTCCAACTACCTATCTGCCTGTTTCTGTCCTTGCCTTCTTTGTTTTGGTCACTGTGAAGGTTTTGGGGAGCCTGTTCTGATGTACAGGTGCTGGCAGATGTCCTTAAACCTCCTTTGGGGGACGGTTAGCTTTTTTTCTGATGATGCTAAATCGTGTCTACCTCCTAGTGATGCACCAAGACTAAATTGATTCTTTCTATCATTGACTGTTTGTGATTGACCAGGAGGGTTTGTCTTTCAGGTCTGTCAATTTTAGGAGGGAATAATGTAATTTTAATGTTTTTGTGCTCCTTTGTCTTACAACAGCAAGTGCAGTAGGTGGTTGAACCTCAGTCCAGCAAAAATGAACAGTTTGTTGACAGAGATACTCTGGAGAAGATAATT
Organism: Manacus vitellinus; assembly: GCF_001715985.3. NCBI lineage: Eukaryota > Metazoa > Chordata > Aves > Passeriformes > Pipridae > Manacus > Manacus vitellinus. The sequence continues at coordinate 27,378,183 of NW_021940813.1, forward strand.
ATATTGATATGCATCCAAAAGAAGACACTATTTTACGTTTTTTGTTTCTGACATAGGCAGGCAGGGGACCTGTCATGTCATCAACTGTTTTAAAGGACAAAGTAACAATAAAAGCTATGCGTGCATTTCTTCATCTGTGTTTGGTAAGGAGAGGATAACATTTTCTCAGGATGATGACCTTGGGTTAACAAAATGTAACCAGTTTAAAGAGTAAATCAGTATCACAATGTTTTTTGTTTGCAGTTAGGCCTGAAGACTGTCAGGAATTTCTTAATACAAAAGGTGTTTGTGTGCTAGTCCATTTATGCAGGCTCCCTGCAAGAAAACCACTACGATCCCAACTGATCTGAAACAGTATAACCTCTTTGCCTTCTATGTCTGGTTTTGCCAGCGAGTTTGCAGCTAGCTTGTGGAGTTTTGCCCCTTTCACCCTGTATTGTAGAATCATAGAATGGTTTGGGTTGGAAGGGACCTTAAAGATCATCTAGTTCTAGTTCCTCTGCCATGGGCAGGGACACCTTCCACTAGACCAGGCTGCTCAAAGCCTCATCCAACAGGCCTTGCAGGGAAGGGGCATCCACAGCTTCTCAGGGCAACCTGTTCCAGTGCCTCACCACTCTCACAGTAAAGAATTTCTTCCTAATACCTAATCTAAACCCATCCTCTTTCAGTTTAAAGCCACTACCCCTTGTCCTGTCACTCCATGCCCTTGTAAGAAGTCCCTCTCCAACTTGCTTGTTGCCCCCTTTTAGGTACTAGAAGGTGCTAATATGTCCCCCTGGAACCTTCTCACAAATTCTTATGTTTCTTTTTCCTACCATCCAAAACCCACTCATGCTCTAACATAAAAGGGGCAAGGGTTTGGGGTTTGTTTGTTTGTTTGTTTGTTTGTTTTTTGGTCACTGCCACTGGCTGTGAAAATCTATTCCAAACCCATAGCATTGATAGGAAAAATGTACATGTTACCAATATATGTGGCTTAATTGCAACTGGACTTGTCTATCTCGTATTGGCCTTTTTAGCCACCAGGGTGCTTGTAGCACATGTGGGTAGAGCTCTTCCCAAATCTTTGTTGGTGAAGCCTAGCCATGATTATGTGGCTTAATGTATCCCTGGCTATTTAGTACGGATGACTTTGCAACATCTGAGGTGAAATGGCATTGAGATAACCCCAACAAAAGAAAGCACAGCTAAATGCTTTTGCTGCTAGAGCTGCACTGGCTTTTGTAGATCCAAGCAAACTACCTCCTTATGACACTCTTCAAGGCTTTGCACTGTATAAGAACTTGCCAACTTGGGTGTGTGGCTGCACGAGCATGATTACATACCAAGTGGTATAAATGCAACACTTTTTTTTATTGTTGTTCTTAGAAGGGTATAAGTAGGAGTATCTTGAACTAATTACAGCTGATATAAAGCACATTTAAGGAAACCCATTAGGAGAGAATTAGAACTAGAGCAGATTAGCTATTCTTTAATGGCCTTGACTGTAGATCTTTTGATGCCTTGGTAGCTTTTCTAACACTCATTGCTCATCTGTCTTGACTAAATGACTGAGAAACTTCTTTCAAGTCACAATCTGGTTGTAATGTGAAAAAGATCACTGTTTTCAGCTGAAAAAATTATTATCTGGAAAGGTAAACTCTACAGAGTTCTGTACTGTATTTGTTGTTGAGATTTAAAGCATTTTGCTGCTCAGTGTGTCAGTATAATAGAATGAGCAATCCCTAATATGCTTCCTTGGAGTTATTAATTATTTACTTTCTTGAAATACAGATCATAGACTATTTTACATGACCTCCCTTCTTATAGACTTTCTTGTCTCTCTCTTTATTTTTGTGTGCTTTGCAAATGCCTGTAAATTCATTTTCACTGAAAGGGGAAATAAGTAATTTAGATGATTGCAGCTGTTTCATAATTAATTAATTTCAATTTAAAACAATCAAATAGTGCCCATCCATTGTTCTGTGTGCTTTTCTGAGGCATTAAGATTCACAATATCAAAATAAGTTCCAGATGGAAGTGCATACTTTATAATCAGAGAAAAAATTTGTGGTTTTGTCAGAAACCTGAAGAGTCCTGCCCTGACCAAAATAGAAAGTATTATGCTTAAGCCCATTTTTTCAAGTTTTGAGTCATTGCTTTAGGAGTTACTTAAAAGTACCGATTTGAAACATTTATAGGGTACTAACTTATAAACAGTACTATAGAGTGAGAGAAACAGTGATGTAGGACTATTTATTAATTTGTTTCCTCAAATACTCCTGGCATCTGTTAAAATGTAACAAGGCTTAGCGCACTTTCCCATTTTTGGCACTATTCTGTGATATAAAGAAATATTTGCAATAATAAATCATCTCTTTGCTAATAATCAATAAATAATGCATTTGCCTGATAAAAAGTGTTGGTAAAATGAAATAAAAATATTGAGCAGAAGGAAAAATGGTTGAAATGGTGCACTGAGAAAGTCCATATGTTCCTATACTTTAATAAATACTAGGGTTAGCAGAAGAACTTTTAATGTGGCAGTTTGCAATAAGAATAAAAAGTCTTTTTTGAACGTGAAAGATTCTTATGTAAGAGTTTTACATTATGTAAATGTTAGTGTTATTGGCAATAGCCCATTATAAAGGAACACTTTATATTCAAAAAAGCATTTGCAAATAATGGGATAGATGCGGCAGTCTCCAGTCCTGACTTGGACAACTTTCTCTTTGAAGTCAATGGAAGTTTTGCCTGAATAAAAGTGGAAGGAATTAGCCCATTCATTATTATCTGAATTACATCAAGAGCTGACTGCTAAACAATAAAATCATGATTCATAACGTAACGGCTTCACTTAATTCTTTTGTAGTCTTAATATATCTCATTATATGGTACTTCTGTTCTTTCCTCTCTGTGCAGTATTCAAATTAATAACAACCACCTTTACATAACTGATGGTTCGACATGTTTTGCTGTCTTAGCAAGATCAAAGGATTTTATATACCCTTTTTGGATAGATATCAAGAATGGGGTGATCAATCTCTTCTGTAACCATTAAGCACAGTGTAAATATCTCAGGGTACCCAATTAGACACAAGTGGTTTGCCAGATGCTGAGAGCATCACCAGTTGTCAGGAGGTTCCCAAATATGTGGGACAGTCCAGAATTTATTAGGGATTAGTGTTGGTTCGAGTTGTCACTCCACTGATTTGTGGTCATTCAGCTGTGCCCTGCCATAAGCAGCCTGCATGATATGTGGAGATAAGGTTTAAGTGACAGATTCTTTGTCTTCCCCTCCCCATCCCTGCTGGCACCTTTGGGTGGGAAGGAGGTAGGGAGGGATGGACACGTGCTCCAGTTCCTTGCCTGTGACAAGAGAGGAATGTGGGACATAGTGAGTGAGATAGCAAAATTAGAAGAGCATAAGAGAAGCAGACTGAAGAGAACAGCCCGAGAAAAGGGACCCCCAAAAGGCTTTATTATGAAGCTGGAGTTAACCCCTCACCGAGAAGCCATCTGCAGCCTTCAGGCTTTAAGAATTCTTTTTATCTAGAGATGTAATTGAAACAAGATGTGTAACAGCTGCAAGATGTCAGGTTTGTCAAAGTAACTAGAAAAATGAGTTCTAGGACACACACACACACAGAGCAAAGTAACATATAGCTGAAAAAAAAGAAAAGTAATAAATTGTTATATGGGTTAAAAGGAGGAAGAAAAATAGTCAATTAATGAAAGTTGCAGTTAATTCTGGAGCATTGATGCTTTGAAAATAAATTACAATGAAGATTTCCCAGAAGAGTCAACATCCTAACTCTTTACCCCAATAGAAATAATAATGAAACTCCTCATGTTCCCATCATAACTGTATTTCATTGATGGGTTGGAATGGCTAGTGCTCTGCACTGACTCCGTAATAGAGTGGCAGCTGTGTTATTTTACCCTACTGCCTGTTGCTGTTGTTATTCAGGTGCGTTACCATTGCACTTTGCATCTACATAAGGACCCAGATTTGCTGTACTAAGAGATGTGGAGACTTGGGACACACAGCCAGTCGCGGGACCAAAAACTTTGCAGACAGTGACAGGCAAAGGAGAATTATGGATAAAGGCAAAACTGGTCAGCAAAAAAAGACTGGAGTATTTTAATAATCCAAATAGACAGTGGTTACAGCAAGCCACGAGCCTGACACTGCTTCCAAGTGCATGAGTGTAAGCATAATGGGAAAGCCAAGAACTTTCTTTTTAAGAACCTCAGAAGGATCAATGAAGTGATTTTGAGCGTGTTTATGAGGACTCCTCCCAAGTATGAGTGACAGCACAGGCATACCCTGAAGGGGTTAGCTGGAAACTTGGAGAGTGAATTGTCTTAATGGGTCAAGAGAAGACTGGCGTCAGCCTTTTTGTAATAATTTCTGGTACTGATGTTTCATAATGATGAGGATAGGCCACAAATGTCCTTCATGCTGAGGAAAGTGGGAACCAGTGAAGAACTGTGAAGAAAAGGGCCTCATTGTCAAAGCACCCTGCCTGGGATATGCTGCTTGCTGCGGCACCTCAGCTGGAGCTGGCTCTCATCTGTGAAATCCAGTTGTGCAAACGGAAGCATGTATAGCAGCAGAAAAATACCCTTAGCCAAAGAATTCAGTAGATAGGTAAGGTAAGTCTCAGTAACACATGCTGATAACTATTTGGTATTCTTTAAGGCTCTCAGCACCTCATCAGACTACATGTGGCACCAACGGGAACTAATTAAATATACCTATTACAGTACTACTATGGAATACTACTCTAGTTCTGCTGCTTTGGATCAGAGTGAGTCTTGGAGCCCACACCTGAATGCCAGTCAAATATACCTAATTCCCACTTTCAGAAATTACTTGGAAATGTACCTCTTATTGAAAGTCTTAAAGAAAATGGAATTCTGATTTTTTTAACAAATACGTAACTCAGGTATTTTCCTTTGCTCAATGCACATTCACATGCAAAAACAGCTAATAAAATTACAGTTTTGCTTATACTGTACTTTGGTTGGCGGCAGAAAAGTCATCTATTAAAGCTGAAGTCATCATAACATTAGGCACTAATGTATCTGCTGGTTGGTAGAGAAGCAGGCTGGCTCTGTTGAAATGCTGCTAGTTCGCCCTCATCCGCTCACAGTTGTCTCTGGAGGATTGGAAAGTATAAACAAGTTTTCTAACAATACATGCTAAGAGTATGCTAAAGTAGCTGCATTTACTTTATCCCAGAAGTCTGTCTCTGTCTGCAGACAAGTACAGAACCAAAGTGAATCCAGAAGTTTGAATATGGTTCCCATATTTCCTCCAAGGAAGTCTCAGGAGAAAAGGTGATTGTGTGCGCTCACAGATGTCCTGTGTATGTGCAGTAAATCCAGCATTTTCTGAATATGCTGCTGGCCTTGCTGCACCTGGTAATAAACCCTGGCAATAAATCAGGTGATCTGCACATGCATAATAATTCTGATGCACCTGAATGCCGGCATACAGGATGGACATGCTGTGCACAAACTGGCAGTTTTCCAGGTCTTCTGGATGTCAGGCTTCCACTGTGACTGGCTTGCCTGGGAGTCCTGGCAAAACTGCTGACATTCTCTTTTCATATCAGCATTTCTAGGGCATATCCAGGGGGAGCGGGACACATAGGGTACTAAAGCTTAAGCATCATTTTTTAGTGTGCCTGTACTCATTCAAGCAGCGATACAACCCTGAAAGTATAAACAACCCAACACCCATAAAGGTGCTCTTTCTGTTAACTTAGGCATTTTTTGCAAATTATACCTCTATTTCCTCACAAGTTCAAATCTGTTCTCCAGTTTCGTTACATGAAGATTTTGTGTGTGTCAGGTGAATGCTCTTACCACTTCAGGGCATCAGCATACTGAGTACCCTGTCAAGTGTCCATCAAAACATTTGATTTTGAAGGAGAGCTTTAGCTTAAGAGCTGTCAATGTGTGAGAACCTTCCTGAGGGCTGTGGAGGTCAGAATATCTCAAGCAGGGAGAGATTGGAGCCTGGTAGTCCCATGGTGCGATTGCATTTTGTTCTGCCGCCTCTGAGGATGGTCAGAAATAGTGAACTCCAGGCTACAGCAGAGGTACTAAAATGGGCCAGGGGTTACTCCCTGCCCTGTAGGCCCACTGACTTGGCACCAAATATCTTTCCGTGCTGGAAAATCATAGAATTATAGAATCATAGAAAGGTTTGGATTGGAATTGACCGTAAAGATCATTTTGTTCCAACACACCTACCAGGGCAGGGATATTATTCACTAGGTCAGGTTGCTCAGGGCCCCATCCAATGTGGCCTTGAACACTTGCAGGGATGGGGCATCCACAGCTTCTCTGGGCATCCTGCTCCAGTGCTTCACAACCCTTTGATTAAAGAATTTCTTCATAACATCTAATCCAAACCTGCCTTCTTTCAGTTTAAAACCATTGCCCCTTGTTCTGTCACTGTCTGCCCATATGAAAAGTCCCTCTCCCTCCTTTTTATAAGCTCCTTGAAGGTACTGGAAGGCCTCAGTGAGGCCTCCCTGGAGCCTTCTCTTCTCCAACAACCCCAGCTCTCTCAGCCTGTTTTCATAGGAGAGGTGCTCCATCCCTCTGATTATCTTCATGGCCTTCCTCTGGGCCCTCTCTAAGAGGTCCACATCTTTTGTGTGTTGAGAATTCCAGAGTGGATGCAGTGCTCCAGGTGGGGTCTCATGAGGGCAGAGTAGAGGCAGAGTATCACTTCCCTTGACCTGCTGGCCACTCCTCTTTTGATGCAGTGCGGGATGTGTTTGGGCCTTCTGGGCTGAGGGCACACACTATTGACTCATGTCTGACTTTTCATCCAGCAGAACCCCCAAGTCCTTGCCCGCAGGGCTGCTCTCAATGACTTCTTCTCCTAGTCTGTACTCATATCTGGGATTGCCCTGACCCAGATGCAGCACCTTGCATTTGGACTTATTGAACTTCATGAGGTTCTCTTGGGCCCACTTCTCAAGCTTTTCCAGGCCCCTCTTCATGGCATCCCGTCTTTCTGTTGTGTCAGCTGCACTGCTCAGCTTGTGTCATGTGCAAATTTGCTGACGGCGCACTCGATCTTACTCGACAGTGTCTTTGATGAAGATACTGAAGAGCATGGGTCCCAAGGCAGAGCCCTGAGGGACACCACTCACCCACCTCCACCTACCTCCACCTACACATGGAACCGTTGACCATAAGTCTCTGGCTATGTACATCCAGCCAATTCCTTATCCACTGAATAGTCCATCCATGAAATCCATGTCTCTCCAATTTGGAGATAAGGATGTTATGTGGGACCATATCAAAGGCTTTACAGAAGTCTAGATAGATGACATCTCTTGGTCTTTCCATGTCGGCCATTGCTTTTACTCCCTCATAGAAGGCTACCAGATTGGTCAGGTGTGGTTTGCCCTTAATAAACAATGTCAACTAAGTTTTACATTAGTAAGGTAAAACAAGGTAGCCATATGCAACTTGTGTATTATAAATGCTTCCTTACCACTTGGTTATTGGAAACGCCAAGCGTGTACACAAGGGTTTGATTTTATTTTGGTCCAAGTGGAAGCAGGAACAAACCTCATTGAGAAATGGAGGAAGAGAATCACAACAGAGACCGGAGTGGTGCTTCTTTATCGCCACCTCTGTATTCATTTGAGGGGGAAAGGACCTCAGTGCTGTAAGAGTAGGTGACTGATTTTGTAAAAACGAAAACATCTCCTCCTTTACTTTCTCTTGAACCGCCTTTGCCATCATGATATGGGCTGCACAGAAATGAAGCAGGGGACTTTACTGGACTGTAAATCAACTGCACTTGTGTTTAAATAAGGACTATATTCAGAGCAAAGATGCTAGCTTGATTTAAATAAACCAGAAAACGTCAAATGATACTAGATACTATTGAGTTACAGTCTTGTGTCTCCTTAGGACTTTCTTACAGTGGTTTTCTGTGCCAATTAAGGACACTGCCTTTAAACTAATTAGCAATTCTGAGAAAGTTGGAGGGAATTCATGTTTTTCTTCATCTGGGCGACATGCTTATCAAGTCAGCTACCTACAGTCTGATACAGCAGGCTGCCAAAAGACTTGTCACAATTTATGAAAAGGGTTTGTGGTGGAGAGAGAAAGTATAATGAAAACCACATCCACCAATTAAACACCTACATTTCCTTTTAGAGTCCAAACAATGGGCATCTTTCCTTTTGCAAAAGAGGTTTCTCAAATCAAAGCAACTCATAGAAGAAATATAAATTAGGAAGGAAGTTGTGAGTAGATCTTTAATGAGTCTCTGGCACAATGACATAGTAAGGCGTGACACATTCATGAATATGATATAGCAAAGATTTAGGTTTCAGCAATCAAGCAAAAGTAATGCAACCAAATATGGGATGTGTTCAGGTCAAGGTTTTGGTACCTGTAGTATCAGTCTTTTCCTGATAGGAAAAGAGTACACGTCATACTTTTCTTAGTGTGTGATACATAGTTTTAACACTCAAAAAGTAGTATCAGTTATATTTTTACTCAAGTGAACAGAAACTGACCTTCTCATAATGATAAAAAGAGGATCTTTGAAAATAACTGTGGACTTTTTAAGCAGAGGATGAAGTAGAGCCTGGATATGACATGTTCAGTGGCATTGCAGGTAGAGACATAACAAAAGGAACTTGGAGAGCTATTTTCTCTGAAGAAAATCTCTGTTATAAAAAAAACATTACAAGGACACAGAAGAGCAGAGCAGAGAAAGGGTGTCAAAATTAATTTGCATAATTTTACTGACAAGACATCATACAGTTCATATGGACTGGATGCATTGAAAGGCATTACAAAAATACAGTGGGTAATGATAAAAACAAATTATATTATTATTTTTATCAGTGGGTTTGTATTTACCTCAAGTAATGGTCTGTGATACTTGGCACCAGTTGCTCTGAACATTGTGTCAGTGGGTCTGTAAGCAGTTCAGCTGTGTTCACAGAGAAAAACATCTGAGTTGATCAGCTTTGTCCATAGTTGTGTTTTTTCAGATGGAAAGAGTAACTATTTTGGGCTCAGCGTCATGTGAGTACAGCTATGCTGCTTCTAAACCAGAGCCTATAGGGCTGCATGGTGCTATATGTGAAAGTCCTGCTCTGGTTTCTGTTAACTTGGGGATCTCTGCCTGCCTGGGCTGTGTACCTATGCCCAAAGTTTCCCAGAGGATGTAAGCCACCCCTTTTTTGTGGGCATGGGCCACAAAAGGAGAGAGGTGAGCCAGGCTTATTTGTGAGACTGTGTTTCCTAAAGAGCATAGAAAGTCAGTAGATTGCACATTGTACAGTACTTCATAGAGTGATGCATCTTAACCTGAAGTCTGTAATTTAAGGTGTGTGATTACTGGGAAATGCAGTCAGTTTAAGCAAGAGACATTGCTTGTGGGGAGTACAAACCAAGGGAGCACAGAAGAATCTTAGGTCTTCAGTAAAAAGAAAAAGCAAGCAGTTCTGGAAGATCAAAGTACATCAAGAAATCCACAAAGTATGCTTGTTAGCAGGCTGGAGACATACCTAGGTGGGAAGCTGAATGCAGTGCTAGCATACTAGTGGCCTGTCTCTCCAAACCACTAAAAATCACTTTCATTATATGTGTCATTTAATATGCTTAGCAACTGACACATCAGCCAGAAATTCCTCTGTTATTTGGAGACTGGATTTTGATTTTGTTCATTGAACCAAGCAGTGCAAGTTTATGCCAGGAGATTAATTTAGCTAGTGGTGTGCCACCAAAGCAGATCCTTACTTCAGTTTTACCTCTTTACGGAAGGTTCAACATAGTGGTTTATGTGCATATGTAGGGAAAATTAACATAGCAAACCACATGATCGAGAAACCCCACATGACCCAAACAGGCACCCAAGATGATGATGTTTTCTGGCAGAAACACATTTAGACTTAGATCCAGCTTTGCTACTACATGTGTCTAGAAGCAATTTGGGGATTAGCAGACTTACTAGCCTAATACATAAGAGTCTGGAAAAGTCCAAGATATGCTATGGCCACACACTGTCTGTGCTGCTTGCATGTCACACATTGGATAGCTTTGGGATGATACTACCCAGGGAAGTCAGGACTCCCCTTTTCCAGCTGAATGTTTCGACCGCTTTAGTCTTGGTCCCATGATCTCTCCATTCCCAGATCCATACTGGGTGGGTCAAGCTTCAGGGAGGGTGGTGAAGGAGGCTACAGAAGTAGCCTTTGACCTAAAGTCGAGCATGTTCCTTCAGACTGAATCTGTGGATGCGAACCCCATGCTGGGGAGATACTTGGATCTGGGCTTCCCATTTTTTATACTGGTGTTTTAACCGTTGGAATGTTGGCAAAACAGTGTGCTTGGCTGCGTCCTTTGGTTTTCTTCTCAAAGAGAGGTGTGCCCCTCTTGCCTGACCTAAAAACCCAAGAGGCCACTCATGCTGTGAGTCCTGCTTTCACAGTGAAGTCTAATCACAGCAAAAACAGTAAGTTCTCTCTGACATTTTCCTTTGACCAGTGTAGGGTTTAGCTCCCAATGTAGCCTCTGGATGTTGAGAAGCTGTCTGTTTTGGTGCCAGCTTCTCCTCAGTTTCCCTATGGGAAGCTTTGGCACCCCGTGCGGCACAGTGACATTCTCTTTGGGAGCTGGGTACCTAACTCTGCACCCAGCTGTGCAGCTCATCCCTGTACCCAAGTCTTTTAGAAGAAGGTTTAGATCTTAATGTCATTGCATTTATTAAGTTTATTGTTACCCCACCAGATTAACTGAAGCCAGCTGCTTCTCTCTAGCAAGGGCTGGTAAATGTTATTTCAGAGGAGACAGGAACATTTGTCCTATCTCTTAGTTTTTCAGTGAAAGCATGTTTGCCTGGAAAATATACCCAGTTTTTTTTGTTAATGCCAAGATGGTCTAAAAAGACTGAAGATAACTCTCATCTAATCTAATCTATTTAGAGTATTTCTGGAGAGCCCATTACTGGTGTCTAAGTGACAAATGAAGGTCTGGATTGCACCTGCCAGGTATGTGCCTGGAGAACAGGTATGTGCAGTACATAAGGGTAAAGGCATGCGTGTCCTCATGCTCTCATGCAGGAGCTATCCGCTATCCAGCATTTTCTGGTGAGACCTATAATAATTCCCAATAGACAGCAGGTCAGATTTCTGAAAGAATATCAGTAACTATGGGCTTGCCTATATGTGACCAAGCAAAATACTAGAGTATGTAAACTGAGTAGCCTGCTGTAGAGTCTGCAGGGTGCTGGCATTGATATGTGGAAAATTACACACATATGCGCAGTTATTTAACTGAATTTGCTTGTACAGATTTAAAATACAGCTAATGTAATACTGGGCATTTATTCTAAGAGTGAGAAGTACCACTATAGGGTAGAGCAGTCAAAATTAACAGCTTCTATCCAAATTTTGAAGATAGCCTATATCCGTAATTGGCAGCTTCTCTGATACTCCTCAACCTGGTGCAGGCACAAACATGGTGCACAGATTTTGGCATTAGCAGATAATTTCTTTCCAGAAGGAAGATGGGACAAATAAGCATCCTGTTCTGTTCCTGTCAGCAGGAACATTTCTATCTGTTCCTCCTGCAAATGCTCATTCCTTAGGGCCACTCACACCAAACAACACCAAGCAAACAGTACAGGATTTCACACCTAAGGCTTCATCTGTGTCTTTGCAACCACTTCTAGGCTGTCCTAGTGAAGTCTCTGTCTGGTCCAGCATGCTACTTCCTCTCTCTGTCTTTTACATGAGCTGCATTGACCATGAAGAACTAGGACCAAGTCTAGGACTAGGTTGTGCTGGTGAGGTGCAGCCATAGGGGAAAGGGGGATACGGTGTACAGGAATGTGACAGTGGGAAATGAGGGTTACTTGAGGCCTGGCCACCTCATAACTGGCTCTGAGGGGCTGGCAACCTGCCCTCCTTAAGGGAGATGCTGACAACTCCTCAGAGCAATTGAGCTCAGCTCCTCTCCTGCTACCCCTGACCATGCAGGAATGGCATGGTTACAGAAAGGGGTTTATTCAGGGGAATGAGAAAATAAAAAAGGCTCCCCACACCCTTCAGTTTACTGTCAAGCATCACTCATCTGACAACCAGAGAAAATGGGGGAGTGAAGGGGACTTCAGATTTCACACCTCATCTCTGTTCTGCTCGGGCTCAAGAGGGGGAAGAGAGGATGGCTGCCTGCAGAAGGTTAGTTGCCCCTCATGTCCCTCAGCTATTTGTTTCCAGCAAACACAAGAATTTCATGAGGATGACAGGAGCTCAGTGGAGAATCTTGCCCATTGATGCTGTGCTGCAGTGGGCCCCTTGCCTCCCACCCACAATATTCAGTATTTTCTTGTCAGTGAGAAGTAGGTAGGGAGCTGGGCAGCAGCAGAGCTTTGTGCTGTCAGAGGGCTTCTTAGTGCAGCAATCTTTTTTTGCTGGTTGTGTCTCGTCTCTCTGAGTGCGAAGAAAAATAGGGAATCTGCCTGTTAGCATGTGTCCTACCTAGACCCCAGCCTGCATTCAGGGACGTGGGTTATTTCTGGAACCGGGTACACTGCAACATGTATACATTAGCAAAATCAAGTCCTTATGCTGTTCAGGAAAATTTGGCTCTGAACTGAATAGCTAAAAAAGCTATCTGTCTGAGCTGCTTAGAATACTGTACAGCTTTTGCCAGCTGAATAAAACCAATAGCATTTTTATGAACAGAAAGCTTTTGACAACAGTCTTTGAATTATGCGTGGCAAGAACTGTTCTCTTCATTTTTAACTTCTAACCCATGATGTATAGCGTAGTCCTCATTTGAGGATAAGAGGTTAGTATCTTATTGACTTGGCTTAAATTGCATTTCACTGTATTAAAGAGCATCTGTTTTGGTTTGGTTTGGTTTGGGGTTTTTTTTGTACAGAGCAAGGTATACTGTAATGCAGGAAGTATTTGAGTTTCATGTAGCTGTAAGGCTAGACTTTGGAAAACAGTCAGCCTCAAAGCTAAGATGGTATTTAGTAAAAACATCCCAGAAAATTATGACTTTACAATTACCTTATTGGTAGTTTGATTTTAATGTAGTTTTGCTGATAGCTACCTTTGTGCTTAAGGATTGTAAATTAATTAGACATACTGCTTCATCTACTCAGGAGGCAGGAGAAGAGCTGAGCTAATAGCTATGGGAGTGCTGTACCAATTTGAGATTGAGGCTAAAATGATATGATGGAGGGAGAGGTTAGTCCTCTCCCAAGGTTGTCACTCCTGGTCACATTTTAATGTGAATTTATTGGACTGAAAGAGGTTAAAGAGGTAATTCTGCACAAGAAGAGAGAAATTTCTAACATAAAATGGAACTCATCAATAGTCCTGGTGTCTGTGGGGAGTTGTCAGATTCCATAATATTAACCATGTAATTAACAGGATATATAAAGTGATGTACTTTAAAATAATTTGTATTTCAGATGCCTTTCAATGTGCTAATAATACCTCTCTTTTTTCCTCCAGTTTCTTGGAATCACTGTATTCCTTTTTTTTTCCTTTCCTCTGTATAAAAACCCTTTGCATCTATCAGAGAGTTCTCATTCCCAAGGGTGACTTAATGGACAAAGTATGGATAAATCCACATGACACATCCACTTTACAATATGGCACAGCTGGCATTCTCTGCTCAAGTTCAGCTCACAAATAAACCTGTAGGGAAACTGCATCGATGCAGAGTGCAGGGCAGTGCATATTGCCTCACTCTGTCCTGGAAATGACCTCTCATACAGGTGGTGGTGATGCACCTTTTGCATCACCCTTTTAGACGAGTCGGGGTGCTGGGGATCATTTGTGGAGTACTTTGCAAGAGGATGAATGCTCATTGGTGGTGTTTTTGTTGCTCTTCAAAACCTCATTTTTCTGTCTTTAATGATTGAGCTTTGAATACTTGTAGGGTCTGACTGACAGTTGCTAGAACTCAGTTATTATTATTATTATTATTAGTCATCTAGATAGGAAAAAAAAAGCAGCTTCCCTGAACAGTGGAATTGCCAAAACTACACCATACTTGTAACCCAGGAGCCCCACTGCATAAACTGTTTAACAGAGATGGCATCTTTCCTCATGCTCCTCTTCGGTGACCCAGATCTGGGATAGTTTCAGAGCTGTGCTTGAACTCAACAGGGCTTGTGTGCTGATGGACAGCTGACTGCCATCAGCTGGCACGGATAAGGACCAAGTTATTAGCACTGTGTAAACAGCTGCTCATTTTCAGTAGGACTTTTTTGAAACTTCTGTCAGATTTGGTTGAAACCGATTAGCAGGTTCAAAGTAACAGCCATGAAGAGAGAGTAGATGGCAAGGAGACACCACAGTCTGAAACTTTGCTTCCAAAGGAAGCCCTGCTGACCATGCAGTATATATCAATCTGTGAAACAAACATGGGTTAACAAGAAATTGAAAAAAAGAGATATGTATTTCTTGTTTCAAAACTGTATTTAATTGATAGACGGGAAAAAAGTAAGATTGAATATCTGGTGTAGAGCCCCAAACACATGCTTGCAAGAGATTTCCTGCTGGAGTAAATGAGTCTTTCAGAAGAGGTGAGGGGAGTGGCAGCTGGAGGAGTCCGTGAAGGGCAGTTGCTGTGCCTGTGCTGGACCTGGTGCAGCATCTTGCACCAGAAGAATCCTGATACCTCATATTTACAGCTAAAATGATAAAAAACTACAAAAAGTTGAAGGGAAAAGGAAGGTGGAGCTTGGACCTCAGTCTGAGGCAGGCCACCTTTCCCAACACATATTCAGCAGCATGATGAGAACCAAGCCAAAGTCTATATCCACAAACCCTGCATGTGTAAATGTAACATCCTGGGTTTACAGGCTGACTTGGTTGCTGAATAGTCTAATGATTACCTTTTGCTGTGACTGAAGATGAAAATGCTTGGTCTAGTTGCAGGACATGGACCTAAACCTATACCCAAGTATGAACATATGTGTCTGCACAGGATAACTGAATGGTGTCAAGCTGATTTTCTCTGCTATAATAAGTAGCATATGGGAAAAAATTCCATTTCCATTATCATACTAGAAACATTTTTCTCTTATATCTGTAATACTTATAACTGATCAACATAATGTAATGTCATTCTAGGCATATTCTAGTTACTGCATGTATTTCTATCAAATATTGTCAAAGAGCAATATTTTGTAGTAATATTTACAGCTTATCAGAAATTGCAGCATTTTCTTCTCCTATGCCCTGACCATAGTATTGTGAAAATTCACTTATACAACCACTTCCAGCAACTGAACAATAAAATATTTCCAGTCACCCTACAAGTTCATTTTATAGTAATTTAAAACTGCCCGTTACAACCAATAACTTTGGTGCTGGAAACCACTACAGCAGTTATAAAGTCCTGGCGTATAACTTCTTATGGAAAGCAGTGGTTTTATCACAGCCATGAACACGCAAGTGACCTGAGGCATAAAATTACTGCTCAAAAAAAAAAGATCTTATCTCTGGAAAATGCTCAGATATCTACTTGCGACAATTACAACAATGATAATTTCGCATCTGTTAGGCAGACAGTTTTAATCTGTAAAAGGTTAAGTATTTGACAGTTACTTGTTCTTACATACAGATTAGCTGCTTGAAGGTTTAACCTTTAGATGTACTTAAGCAACTACTGTTTAAAATTTATTGTGTAAAACCACCCAAATAAAAATGGTCTCATCACTTGGAACTCAGGAATATGGAAGATTCAGGAGGTTTTCCCCTCCCTTCTTACCAAATTGCTCAGCTGGCTTTGCTTCTTGCTTTGTGCCTGAAAATATTTACAAGCAATGCTGCTTTATTCAGCAGACACTGGTTCATAATTAGAGGATAAAAGGAGGATTCTGTGATTAAAAGTGTGGAACCGGTTATTTTGACTCAGTAAAGGAATCTGGTGAAGAACATGATTATTCCTGCACGTTGAATTGTCCTGAAAAACTGGGTAGGGGAAGAAGGAAAGAGAGGATGAATCTTCACTTGGCCTTTGCACTTCCCTGGGAGTAGAGTCAGGGGAATTATTTATTTAGTAGCAGACAGATCTCCAGATTTCTGTAGGCTTTTATTAATATTTCCTAAGTATCGTAAAACATGGGTTATTTTAAACCTCTCACATGGAGATGAATTAAATTTAAAGATAAATTTAAAATTATCATATGGAACTCAGATTTTCTTTTCATTTACACAGCTACAGTGTGTCAGTGAGAAGGGCTTTCTCATTTACAGAACCAAAGCTACCCAGTCCTCACTTTTTCCTTGAATAGTTATATCAGACTATCTCTGTCTTCCTTTCATGCTTCTCACAGTCATAAACTTCTTATTTTCATCAGAATTTGGGTCCCTATGTGGGACATTGCAGTGACAGTTTTTATGGAAAAGAACTACCTTGCCAAACAAGGTTTGCAACATTGGGCATAAATATATAATCGTATCAGTCACATAAGTGCTCTCTATCTGTGATTTTGGGGGGATATGGAAGAAGGAGACTAGGCCTTCTTGTGGAGAGTGCATCACTTTCCTCTTTTTTCCCCACATGATGTGGTGGTGTCTCGGAGTGCAGGGAAGGTGGATTACCTCTGCGGTTGGTGTGTGCAAAGGCTCACACTTCCTGCAGGGAGGGCAGTTCCTGTATGTGTTGGGTAAGTGTCTCATATAGGAAGCCGTTATGGTGGATACACAGCTCATGGAGTGGAAGGAAGTCCCAGCACACACACTGGGCAGCAGCTGTGTTGCTCTACAGACCTGCTCCTCTCCTCTCATCCTACTTACGCTCTCCTGTAGACCTTATTTTGGTTATCAGTACTTGTGGAGACTGGTCCTTGCCTGTGGAAAACCGCCAAAGGAACTGAGGAAGCTTTTTTTTTTTTGCAGTGGCATTAACTATTGTGTTTTTATGCCCCACTTACCTTGCATCATTGTAAATGTGACTGCAGTAGGTCTGCCAGCCCCGTAATACTGTGGACCATTTCAAACCCATTAAAGTCTAATGGATATCTAGTGACTTCAAGTGTGCTGTGTGCCAATTAGAGTATTTAAACTGTGCAATAAAAAGGAGTTAATAAAATCACCTTAGAACTTGAAAATATGATTGAAGGTAATGTACTGTTTTTTCTTCAGATGTTTGAACAATAAGATTGTTTTTAAAACAAAAGTGATCTGTCATTTTTTAAAGGCCAAGGAACATACAGAAATATGTCTTCTTTCCCTATTTTCTTAATATATTTTGCTGTATATTTAACAGCCAAGAGTTTTTTTCCCTCACATTATAATGAACTCTTTCAAAACTGATAGCTGGTGGATTCATGTGCTTAAGCATAGGTTTTATTCCATATATAGAGCAAGAACTTCACTGAAGATACAGAATGCCACTGGCATGAATATTTGATAGTTGCACTTTTAAAGTTTTTCATCCTTCTTTCTCTCTCTGGGATTACCAAACCCATCTGTTTGGCCTCTAAATCTGTATACAGGTATCTAAATTAAAAAAAAAACCACAACCACCTCTTAGGTGCAATTTCAGAATTTTATGATGAAAATGGAGAATGCTCACCTTATTTGTGAACTGCAAAGTAAGTAGAACAGTTGATTTTTTTTTTCTTTTGGGTCTCTGGTGACATGCAGTATATTATATTTCAGTTCAATGTAAGAGTTGCACTTTGTGGGGAGCTACAGGCCAGACACAGTGGTGTAAATTCGTAGAGCTCCATTGACTTCCAAGGAATTAGACCAGTTGGCTGATGGTTAGTTATGACTGTGGCCTACATCTTCATCAGAAATTATGAAATTCATACATTAGCTGTAGTTGTCAGGTGTGGAAGCTATTATTTAGGTTAATCGAATTAATTAAAATAAATATTTATGTTTAAAGCAAAACAGTTTATGTTCTAATAAGATAACAGACACATTTTACACATCCTTTTCTTTGCTGGATTTTCTTCCCTGCAGATAATGATCTTTCAATCTCTGTTCCATAAATATGCATGTCATGTTCAGGTTTCTATTTAATGCATGTGTGAGTAAGTACTGCTGAATTTGATTAACTTCATTAATGATAAATAATGAAGAACGCTATTTTAACTATTTTAGGACAAACACCTGGATAATGTTACTTGCTTGAGTAACCTTCTTCATCCTAATGGGATTGCACACAAGGGTAAAGTTACTCAGATATGTATGTATAGGTTCAATCTTTTATTATGTAGCAACCTTTAGAGCTTTTACTATCTGGCAAGCAATCATTTATATCCTTTTTAAAAAATATTTATGGCTTCCTTGACTAATTGCTTCTTACATGACTTAGAGCCTTTTGCATTGGTATCATTTGTTAAAATATATCCAGAAGCAGGCAGAGCAGAATCATTTTTCAACTTTTTAGTGTCATTTTTATAGACAAATAACACTTGTAAATGATGGATAATAGCCAGCAGAATGCTGTGTTGTATAAAATGAGCATGAATTATATTTACTGGGAGATAGAAGGTTAACTTGGCTATGAACTAATTGAGGAACCTCATGGTAAATGCAAAGTGGTGTGTGCACATTATAAACAAGACTTGAACTGGCTAAAAGGAGGATTTAGGTTAATTCAGTATTTAATTTATTTTTTTGCACACTACCTGGTGTTTTCTTTAGAAAATAAATCTCAAAAGCCCTATTGAATCCTAATGAGCTTGTGGAAGGTCCAGAAGGAGAGACAGAGGCAGCATGTTTAGTAAGATGGGATATTAATGTGTCAGAGTCTTGGGGATGGATCTTGTGCTCCTTCAAGTCCAGTGCAGGCTTGGTCACTTCCATTTGCAGTTTTGACTGGAACATTTGTTTCTTGTCTCGTAAAATACTGCTTACTTGGCCAGTATTTGAAAAAGTCATTACATTTTTTTGTGTTCTGCAGTTCATAGTTTACACTTGTGCTGTATTTTATGGCAGAAATCAAAATAACTGCCTTTTCTTTACCCAGGAAATATATGCAGTTGCATATTACAAATGTATGCAACTGAATAATTTTTAAAGGAGAGTACTTGACAGATGCCAGTTAGCATCAAGGGATACAAATGCTCAGTGCCAAGCGATGGCAGGATATACAAATCAATCTGGTACCAATTTTTTTTCTGCATAAACAGCACAAGACTGTGACCTAAATGGACCCTATGCACAGGAGGAATTCCAGTGATTTAAATGGAATTTTTCAGGTATTTTAAATGTGTGTGCTTATGTCCTCACAAAATGGGGGCTACGTGATGTAAAATCAGTTTGAGATTTCAGGTTCTGTAGAGAGCTGTGTAAATGTTCTTTCACTCACTGTAAAATTCCAGATAATAGGATCACTTACAGAGGCTGGATCCAATTTGTCAGTGCTGCCTTACACTTTGGGGGACATTGCTGCAGAACAGATGTAGTCAACCTTTGGTCTGTCCACTGATTAGATACTCTTCATCTCCTTGGGGTTTTTTGCACCTTGCAACTTGCAGGCTGTTTGCTTACCTCATTTCATTGGCTTCTTTGGGTATGAGAATTGAGAAAGCTGTAGACCATCTAAACAGTTATGGTGGTCTACAGCTGGTGTCTGTCTCAGGGGTAGGCAGCATCTCCTCCCTGATACGATCAAACCTGCCTCCAGCATAGCCTAAACAAAAGCATTGTTCTTGCTTGTCAGCCGTGTGCCAGCTCCTATAATGGGCTGAGCTTTCTTGCACTGGGACACAGGTAGGGCCCACAATGGCACAGGTTCAGCCCATCGTGTGATCGGGGTCAGCCGTGTGCCTACTCTGCGTGGTGGGAGAGAAGCCACGCAGAGTCCTCCTGTGCCCACCCTGGCTGCAGGGCAGGCACCACTTCTGTAAACTCAGTCATCACAAGCCTTTCCTTAAGGGCTCCAAGTGCTCTCTGAAGCTCAGCTCACAGTGGGAGTTTGGGATGACCTTTTTAATGCATGTTCCCAGAGATTTTTCCAGTACTTTAGTAGGGCTAGTTTGCCCTTGTGGGTCATTGTAAATACTTAACATTGTATTTACTCATCCTGTCTTTAATTTTTGCAATGGTTTCAATTTAACTTTTAAATAAATATTTAGGGTGGGGATAGAAATTAAAGAGTTGAGCTCTTGCCAGCATCCCTTTTTTTGTCCTTTTTCAAAGGCACTCATGAGACTCAGATGTAAAACTCTGGATAATATCCTTCCAGTTATGGCATCTGGCTTCTTGGCAGCCTTTTTGAGAAGTTGGCAGGCTTGGTGTTGCCTTTAAATCCAAAACTAGCTCTCGTAATTTTTTTAAGATGCTTTTTCCTTCTGCTCATCATTTTTTGCTTGCTTCACCTTTTGATTCAGATGAATTCTTGCTTTATTAATCATTTGAGTCTACCGTGCTTGCCCAGTTTTCCATAGTAGCCAGAATCTTATGGTAAAAGGAGATTTGTTAATGGTTTTAAGATGCGTACATATATCTGTTTTAAAGTGACCTCCATCTGTGTGCAAGAATCTGGTTTTGTTTTGTTTTTTTCTTCTGAATAAATCAGGAATAAAAGTAATCTTAACTCCAGTGGACTGAGTAGCCTGAATGTTACGTTTCAGTAGCTTCTTTATCACTATGGGTCTATGTTTTTAAAGTGTTAGCTCTTTGGAAGGTAATGTAATAGCTTTAGCAAAAAAAAAGTTTGGGTAGGGAGTATTTGAATACAGCTACTTTTCAGATATTCCACTCCCCCCATTTTTCTTTTCCTTGCGATTTCTTTTGGTATTCCGGATCCTTGTGGACCCCGAGTATATCTTTCAGTCTATTGTAATTTCCAGTTTTCTGTATTTTTTCCCCCATGTTGTACATAATGTGCAGCTGTGTATGTGTGAATAGGTGTCTGTGTGTGAGCATGTGTATGAAGCAGCATTGCCTCAAGGTAGCTAGCAAGCCTGCAGAGGGGAGTGTGCTTGTGCACACACACACTGCAGTGTAGTTCCTGTGCATTGCAAATAGTCAGGAAATTGGTTTCTTTGTTTTATTTTGTATTACCTTGCTGCTTCATGATTCTCCAAGCGGTTCTGGGGGAGGTGAATCCTCCATAGTGCAGTTTCACTGCGGTACTGGGGAGAGAAGGGCATTAAGTCTGTGATACTTCCTTTCCTGCCTAGGGAGAAATATTCCCATGCTGAGGTCAGTACTAATTGAAGCCTTTTGCACGACAGCTGCAGGAGTGGGCACCAGGAAGGCTGCCCGGGCAGCAGCCTTGCCTTTTAGATAGTGTCAGATCACAGGTATGGCTTAATGGAATTATTGCTTATCCATCAAAATAGTGTTATTTTCTACTAGGAGTAATAAGGAACATATGACTTGTGTCATGTATTGTCTTTCTGTTTGCACTGGTGGGTTTCCACTGGATGCAATATCTTTGGATCATCCCCTTATTCTTTTGGAAAAGACAGTCATGTCTCAATCTTTGTTTTAGGAGTAAGAGGAGGAGGACAAGAAGAGTATAAATGCAGTGGTCCATCCCCAGCTGGTTCCCAGCTGCACCAGCAAGGCAGAGTACCCCCCTGGCTGGCTGGGCAGAGCTGAGGCTGGTGTGCTGCTTCATACTCAGTGAGCTTATTACCTGGTGGATGTGGGCTAAAAGTAATCAAAAAACTCTGATCTTGGCCAACATTGCGAGCATTGAAGAAAATATTAGGCTTTTCTATGGTTTTTTTTTTGTGTCAAAACATGCTGTGGTGGAGCAAAAAGAATTAGACCAAGGTCAATATTTGGTCGGAAAAGCAGTATCAATGCTTTCAGTCAATTTTTGCAGATAAGAAAACCCCTTTTGGAGGTTGGGGAAATCATATTGAACAAACCCCAAAAGAGCCAGCCCATGGTTACAAGAAAGTAAAATATTAGAGGGTATCAGCGGGAAAATATTAGAGTGAATCAATGTATTTGGGCACTGGAACAGGCTCCCCAGAGAAGTGGTCACAGCATCAAGCCTGACAGAGTGCAAGAAGTGTTTGGACAATACTCTTGGGCACATAGTGTGACTCTTGGGGATGGTCCTGCACAGGCCCAGGAGTTGGACTTGATGATCTTTGTGGGTCCCTTCCAGCTCAGCATATTCTGTGCTTCTCCTATAAACTCAAATTTTTCTGAAGTCTGGTTAATTTAGCAACTACAGACCCCTTTTTAAAGGGCACGTACTTGCTTTGCATGTATATATTCTACCACTTTAGAACTCAGATACATTACAACTTACCATACAACTAGGTGTATTTCTGACTTCAACAAAATAACATAATCAGCATAATTTCAGTTTTAATTACTCATGCCTCTTCCCTGCTGTGTCAGAGGGAGTAGCCTATCTGTAGAAGCAGCAATAACATACCGTGGTCAGCTTTTCCTGACCGTGTCCCAGCAAGGGTAACTAGGTCCATTTCATCAGTTTCTTCTTTGGAAAAAAACCCAGCATTTATAGTAATCCAAATTTTCTGGAAGTGGAGGTAATTAAAACCATGACACTTGAGAAAAGGCCAGAAATTGCTTGTGTATGGGCTTGATTATGTTACAAAACACTGATTTCTTCATTTTAATTATTGACTTTATAATAAAGGTACCATTCAGAAATTTTGACTAATTGCATTTGTTTTAAATTCCCATTTCTTTTAATTAGTTATGACTCAGACTAGATTTGTTTTCTTACACTTCATTATTAAAGATAGTTAGCTATTAGAAATTGTCAGTGCACTTCAGATAGCCTCCCCTTCCCTGTGCCCCATATGTAAATAAAAGAGAAAATGCTATTAGTGTAAGGTCAGAGATGGGGTCCATTAAGTCAGCCTTTGCTACCAGTGACCACCTGGGGTAGATAAAGGTGACACCAGAACGTAGAAGGTACTAAATACTTGAAGTCAGCCTGTGTACATTAAAGTGTGTTAAACCTCTGCGTGAACACTCTTGGTCTGTCCTCAAAGTGATCTTACATCAGCGCAGTTGATCCCTTTTCCTTTTGGAGGAAGGATAAGCTGCCATAATATATGTTCATCTGACTGGGAACTGGCTTCACTCCCTCAATTAGTTTGCGTTGACTTTCCTGAGAACCCCTGTGAAGATGAATCTTCAATTGCGGCACTATTTCTCTCCTCTTAACCTACAAAATAATTGCCTCAGCTGAGATATATCTCTGTTAGTTTTTTAAAATGCTGACTTTTTAATAGCAGCTTTTTCTGTGTTACATGAGGCTTTCTATTTATACACTGTTTTCTTTTCTCTGTTTCAGTGGATTAGGAGAAGGTGGGTCTGTGATCTTTGGCTACAGAAGATACTGGCTTAATTCTTATTAGATGTTTAGATTTCATCATTCTTGTTATGCATCATATGTTAAAGAGAAATTTAACTAGGAACAAATTCTCTTTGTGATGGAAGGTATAAAATGAAGCCCAAACAGTCCAAAGCATGATGATCTAAATTCATGTATTTGATCATTATAGGCAGCATTTGATATTCAGAGCTGTTGCACATCATTCCACAGGCAACCATTGCCCCTATTTGGGAAGCTATAGCCCTGTCATAGCCACTTTGACAGCATCAGCTCATCGACTGCACCCGTTTGAGTGCCGTACAGATGCTCTGCCCATGTTGTGACAGTGAGTGTAAATGTGTTAACCTTGATGGCTGAATGAAGCAGAGCACCTTGTGACATAGAACTCATTGAGGGTTCCCCCCGACTTGTACAATTTTATTTTCAGTTTTAGTTTTCAGAGCACTGAATTTTGTTGTAAGTACTGAAATAATGTTATTTGAAAGCAACAGTATGTCATACTAGGAACAGCAACTATCAGTTAGAAACATAACTCTTTTTTTAATCCTCACTTCAGATTTAAAACATAATGCTAGGAATGAGCTTCAAGGAAGTAATTCGTAAAGAATTTTTATGACTCTCCTCCTTTTTAATCTGTGCAAGTGGATAGATAATGCAACTTTCACTGGAAAAGCTCAGAGTCCTATTTGTAAGGGATAAAGACATAAACTTTTTATTCCCAAGAAGTTTAAATTGCACTTGATTTGCAAATTTATTGAGCACTGTGTAATACATAAGACTAATGCTAGATATCAGTGGATGAGTATCAGTAGTAGTTTCACATTGTGCGGATAACTGAATGAGCTGAGTACTTATCTTCTGGTGATTCCAAGCTTACGAATGCTAAAGACAGTTCTCCATGTCACTGGTTTAAGATCTTTGATTAAAACAGTTGTGCTTATTGTTTAAATAAAATGTCATTCTGGTAATCTGCAATTATTGAATACACATTAGCAAAAATGGGAGAAAGCAGTGAGGTCACTAGAAAGTGATACCCAGTCACCATATGTATTTATTAGTGTCACATATGAAATTTATGAGGCAAAGTAGTGCCGAATGAATTTGCTGTCTTTCTAAGCAGTACTCATTTGAGGAATTGCCTAAGATAAATGGGTTTGGCTAATTGAATCATATGCTTTCATAGTGTGCTTCATATAAAACTAGACTAGGAAATAAATATAATTAAAGTAAACATGCCCTTCTAATTAGTAATTGTTTCTGCTATTTTAAGCAAATTTCAGTGGCACAAAGTAGCTGTTCCAGTGTAAACCTAATAATGGAGGCTGTAATAACAGGTGTAAATTAATACAATGGAGAACATCTACAGTGTAACATTCTGAATTAAAAATGACATTAACAAGTCTGATTTTTAAAAAGCTCTATAGTTAACATTTATTCAACTCCTGACAAATTAGTTCAATACAAATACTAGATGATTTTATTTATAGCTTGTGACATTTTTTCATGCTTTATTTTTGTTAAGCAGTAAATGGAGCAAGTGTGGTTCATTTTTTCTAAGAACATGTCATATAAGGGCACTGTCAAAGGAAAGGCAAAGAAAAAGAGAGAGCAAAGATATTTACCCAAAGGCATTTTTTTGTAAGTGATGTGCAGGAATTGTTTGAATACTTAACGACATCACCCCAGTCAGTGTTCAGAAATAAAACATTTCAAATCGTCCAAGTTTGGAGAAATGCAACTACAAACAGAAAAATATCTATTGAGCAATAAAATACTTTAATTCCCCCAAGTGCATCTTCAAAAAAAATGTAACATACTGCTAAGTGCTTAGCATTCGTTTGTCTCTACAACTAAATATGGCCAACAGGATTTTCTTTTTATGATGGACATAATAGAATGCCATGTAGGTAAGAAAAAAGTATCCGGATAAGTTAAAAAAAAAGGCTTTACCATAATTTGTGACAGAAGATGCCATAATTTTCACATTACAGAAAATACTTAATCAGATCCCAAAATCGAGTATAATATATCTGCACCATACAGACTATTTGTTTTCTTCTTTTTTTGATTTTTTTTCCAAAGCTCATAAGAGTAAAAAACATGTTCTGGTGAGGGTAAGGGGGAGTTATAATTTTTTTCAGCTTGCCTATCAACAAGGGATGGTAACAGTTGTGACATTTGGTCACTAAGTGATCTTGCTCACCCCTTGCCTTTCCTGTTGTTATAAAAGAGGATTCAGATCCCTTGTGCCCCACAAGAGTTTGAAGGATCAAAAGTAAACTTCTGATAGCAAACATAAGCTGCCACGAGTAGGACCTTCTGGAATTTTTAGTGTCAGAGATCGTTTTAAGTTCTTGGCCACCAGTGCAAGATATTTTAGAAAATCATGGGTTTTGCCTGTCTCCTTTTGTCTGCCTTGCATGTCTCTAGCAGCTAAGCATGGTTGATTTGGAGGTGCTGGAAAAGATGTTCCTGCTCTCACATCTTGCAGATCAGTTTCTGAATTCAGTGACTGAAGAAAGGAAAATATCTCTGTCCTTTAACCCCTATATTAAAAAAAAATATATCGTAAATTATTCCAAATAAAAATTATTCCAGTACTGGGCTGCATAGAACCTTCCTTCCACCCCTCAGCTCTAAGTCAGGAGAAGAGCACCTAGGCCAGCCTAACAGGTGAGAATATAACCTTTATGGCACACATGGGTCCCTTAAGGTTGTGGAGCAGCTGCACTGTTCCTCCCAGTGAAGTGTCTTGATTGTTGCAAAGAACAAGTCCTGCTTTGATTAAGTGCTAACAGGCAGGTATGTATGAAGGAGGATATATATAATAATGTGAGGAGGCACTGTTGCTCATCAGGAAGGAAGATTTTCCATTCTTGTTTATTTTGTGTATTGAACCTGTCTGAGAAGGAACAAACTTAGCAGTAACTGTCTGCTGCTGGGGATAGGGTTGGGGGAGGACTGATCAACCTGTTCTGAGATAAAGAAGCCATGATGGAGGCTGTGGAGTCGATAGCCAGCTTCTTGCAGCCCTCCTTTTTAAGTTAGATAGCATTTCTGAAATCATATCTAAATCACCTCTTCTGCAAATTAAGTCGCATGACCTAGCAGACAGAGAACACAATTCATCACTGTCTGCTCTGCAACAAGTTTTTATAGGTGGGAAGATCATTATCATGTGTCTCCCAGTCTTCTCTTTTCTAAACCAGACAAACTCAATTTGTCCCTTTTCGTACCTCACTCTTTTATCCATCTGTTTCCTCTTTTCTGGGGTACACCTCCTCTTTCCTACAGCAGAGGTCCCCAGGCCAGTGTGTGTGCATTTTCTTGGTCCCCAGCTGCGGGTCATTTGGGGATGAATCATAGAATCACAGGATGGGTCAGATTGGTCATTTGGTCCAACCTCCCTGCTCAGAGTTATCCTAGAGCACATGGCACAGGAAGTTTGTTTTCTTAGCTTTAAATAATATTATCTTCGGCTTGATACTTATGTCTGCCCAACTAATAATTTCCTTTTAATTTAGTGGAACACATCAGGAACAGCACAATGTTGTCTAGAATTACTGAAAAATTTCAGAACTCTTTGACAAACTTTTGTCATTGAGTTACTGAGATAATGTTTTGGTTCAAAGCAAAATAGAACATGGGTATTACAATTATTTCACAGCTTTCCAAGAAACAGTCCCAAATTTAAAACTGAACAAATTCACTGAGCTTATTTTCTTTCAGTTGTATTAAAAAAATAAAAAAGGGTATTATTATTGAAGTTTTTTGCTTTCCATAATCAAGAAGGAAGTAATTCTCTGCCATTCCCTTTGTCACTGAGAAGCTGTATCAACATTGCTGCTTAGGAAATTCTAAGGAAGGCTAAATGTAGTAGCAGTTTTCTGCTTAACATGGCATGCTAGCAACTAAATATTCTCTTGCTAATAACAGCTTCTATTAATTTTTTGCACTGGGATATTGCAGTTACCAAGTGTGAATTTTACCATGCTTTGTTTGGGTTCAAGTAAAAACCAAGTTCACCGGTGATGTCTAGTTTTATGCTCTCTCACCCTCATTTTTTCTCACAGTGGGCCCATCCAGCAGGGTTAGGAGGGGACAGCAAGCAGCTCTTTCACCTTTCTGTTCAGTGCTACACCAGGTTCCTGCAAGAAAGTAACACTGGTGGAGTAATGCCACTGTTCACTTGTGTTACAACCCACTGCAGGAACATCACCTCTCTGACATGCAGAGATGTGCTGGCTTTTGGTGGGGAAAAAAATGTGTTATTGTACATCTCCCAAACCCATGCTTTTAGAATAATACATAGAATTTAGATACTGTCTCATGCTTTTATAACAATATATAGAATTTAGATACCTCTTAACACTTTCGAAATGAAACACTGAATAATTTTACACCTTACACTATAAAGGTAAATAATATCCTTATAATTTATTGTGATACAAATATACATTTATGAACTCAGGCTCCAAATAAGTTTACAGTAAAAGTTAAAATTTCTCTCTTTCTTGCTTTTGTTGTTTTCACTAAAGCTAGCATTTGCTAAGAAAAAGTAGTCAGGATGAGGCAGCTGTTAGAGAGAAGAGGGAATGATGTATCCAACTTCATCAGGTCACTCACTTCCCTGCTTTGGACTGGAACCAGGCTGATCCCCCCCCCAAGAGACAGCATCTGCCTCTCTGGCATCATCCCTGCATGGACATGGAGCGGTTTCTGTATCTACTGCAACTATTCAAGCTTCTGAGAGGCTTTTTTTGTCATTTTTATGTCATTTCCTTCAGATTTGGAAGTATTTAAAGGCATTTTAACCTACTTGAAAGTGAGGCACTTGAACAGTTGCCCTGTATCTGCAAGTTAAAACACAGAAGCTTATTTTGCACTTACGTTACCTTTAGAGTTTTGTATTCCTGACATGTTACATTTTGGTTTGGGTTTGTGGTCTGGCCATGTCACCATCACTCTTCTTGAGCAGAAACACAGTGTCAAGGGAGGCACAAACTGAAAACTGTGTTTGAAATGTTGTGGAGTTTTTTTCTATAATGAAGATAAAATACCTCACTTCCCATTGTGTGTCACTTAAGGGGGGAAGCGCATGGGTGCTTCTCTGTGGAGCTCTGAAGGTGCACATGAGTTATGATACAGTTGTCTTTGTGGGCAAATGAATTGGGACTAGCATGTGTTAGAAGCTTATGTGCATTACACCAGTCACAGGGTATGAAAGTTTTAACTTTTTCGTTATCTTAACATGTACGCATTTTTATTCATATATGGACATAAATTCCCGGCCCCGGCAGCGATACCCGCTATAGCAGAAGGAATTCTACCTGAAAGCCAATGTGGTTTCAGAGCCAACAGGAGTACCACAGACATGGTGTTTGTTCTCAGACAACTTCAAGAGAAGTGTAGGGAACAGGACAAAGATCTCTATGTAACCTTTGTTGACCTCACCAAGGCTTTCGATACTGTGAGCAGAAAAGGTCTATGGCAGATTTTTGTCCCCCCAAGTTCCTTAAAATGATCATCTCACTCCATGAGGATCAACACGGCCAAGTCAGATATGGCAATGCACTTTCTGAGCCCTTTCTAATAACTAATGGTGTGAAACAAGGCCGCGTTCTCGCACCAACCCTATTCACAATCTTTTTCAGCAGGATGCTCCAAAGGGCCACGGCAGACCTCGATGATCAGGACGGTATCTACATTCGATACCGTACTGATGGAAGCCTATTCAACCTAAGACGACTGAAGGCCCACACCAAGACCTTAAACCCTCTTGTCCGGGAGCTTCTTTATGCTGATGACGCCGCCCTTGTTGCCCACACAGAAGCAGCTCTGCAGTGTTTAACATCCTACTTTGCAAACGCTGCTGAGCTCTTTGGGCTGGAAGTCAGATTAAAGAAGACAGAAGTTCTCTATCAACCGGCACCTCAGGAAGTTTTCCATCATCCCCATATCACCATTGGCCAATCAGAGCTCAAATCAGTCCAGCAGTTTAATTACCTAGGTAGCCTCATCTCCTCGGATGGTAAGATTGATGGAGAGATAGACAACAGGTTAGCAAAGGCATATAGTGCTTTCAGAAAGCTTCATAAAAGAGTTTGGCGAAACAAACACCTGAAGAAAAGTACAAAGATCAGTGTTTACAGAGCCATAGTGCTGTCTACTCTCATATGGATCTGAATCATGGGTCATCTACCACCACCACCTGCGACTCCTAGAACGCTTCCATCAACGCTGTCTCCGTACAATCCTAAACATCCACTGGTCAGATTATGTGACCAATACACCTGTTCTAGAACAAGCAGCAGTCACAAGTATTGAGGCCATGTTAATGCAAACACAGCTGCGCTGGGCAGGGCACGTCTCCAGGATGAAGGACCACCGCATCCCTAAGATCCTGCTTTATGGTGAACTTGCCACCGGCTGCCGCATGAGAGGAGCCCTGAAGAGAAGATTCAAGGACTCCCTGAAACAACATCTCAGCCTTGGCCATATTGATCTTCATCACTGGTCTACTGTGGCCTCCAATCAGGAGGTCTGGAGACACACCATCTATAACACTGCTGATGCTTTTGAGAAAGCACGCAGGATCACTCTTGAGGAGAAAAGACAACGCAGAAAGAACCGTGCCCTGCAGAATATACCACCTAAGGAGTCTTTCTGCTGTGCCTTTGGCAACCGGACGTGCCTGTCTCGTATTGGCCTCTTTAGCCACCAGCGTGCTTGTGACAAACATGGGTAGAGCCCTCCCCAAATCTTCGTTTGCGAAGCCTAGCCATGATGGACGTAAATTATTCTCTTATGCATGGTATACTGGTTTTGACTAACTTCCTAATCTTGGTTGCTTATCCCTTGGGGCTAAATGTCAAGATATGACAGAGCTGCAACACAGCAAGCAGGATATAATGAATGAGATACTAAAACTCATATGGTTTGTGTGCTGTGCACTCTTCTTGTGCAGGTTCCGAGGATATGTAGTGGTACTGTTGTCTGGTCAAGTGTAGACCTCAGTTTACATTCTTCATTTTCACAATAAAGAACTGGGAAGGAATTTGCATTTTGCCTAGTTTAAATGTATACAGTGACTTTTAGAGAAGTTAATTAGCTTTATGGTACAGTGCAATATGTTTGGCTACTACAAGTTTCTTGTGAAAGGAGAGTGAAACATCCTGTATATAAGCAGTTTTTTCATTGTTTGTACCTTACAGTTATAAAAAGCCACAACTGTCTTAGATTCTTGAACCCAGATTTCATACATTGATCCTTTTAGTTCTGTGAAAGCAAGCTGCCTACATAGGTACTAGACAGATAGATTTAGAATTAAGTTTTTTATATTTATATTTATATGTAAATTTGTAAATATATATCTCTCATTCCATTTTCTATTGAAATGTTTTCAACTGAGCCAAATGAAGATGGAATTTCATAATTCCCCATAATTAGATTTTATGCTTACAGATTGATACAAGCAAGTTATTGCTAAAAACAGTCACAGTTTCTTCTCATAGTGAGCTGCATTTGTGTGTTCATGTGAACAAAAGTACAGATTTTAGCAAATTTATTATTTGGGCATTTACAGAGGTTGATTTTTTTTTTATCTCTATGATTGACATAGGGTTTAACTTCTTTGGTTGCTTTATCTGCATGTGCAATTATTGACGTCATCCAAATTTATTTTTATCATGTGGACATGCTAACATAGATCTGTTTAAAACTCGGTTCAACCTTATGGGTATGTAGTGATGGTTTCTCTGCCATATATAAAATGGTATAATAAGGTCTCCATCTATCTATAAAATCTGAAGGAAAGATAAATTAAAACAAGGCATCTCAAAACATATCAATTCTATTTTTACAGAAAGCAAACTCAGTGACTGTCTGCTGAAGATCCCAAGAAGTGATTTTCTGTGAATACATAAAATCTGATGACTTATGCACTGACTTGTTAATAACTTTTTTTCACAATGGGGCTGTTGCGTAGTTTCCATAATGCTGTAAATCATGATTAAACACATAAAAAAGATTGTTGCTGAAGATCCATTTTAAGCCAAGTGAAACATAATGCAATATAAAATTTACATCATTTTCTTGATTAACCTTGATGAACCTTCAGTCATTATCCATTATGGTAAGAGTAAATTGGAAATGTTGCTTTGTTAATAAAACATGTATAGACATTTTCATGAGTCATAGATTTGATGGTTATTAACAGCTGACACATTCATAATGAAATACTGTGCTTTGGCTTTCCATGAAAGTACAATACTATGTAAGGCTGCACTTCTGTGTCCTGTACTTCAGGACTGTATTTTGGTACTCTTTGGACATCAGATAATTTTGAATATTGATTTAAAATCAGAACATAATACAATCAAGAGTTTTCACAGCTTGAACATTTCGGTGCTGAATCTCTGTGTATCTTTCACTTGTGTGTTTCATAGGGATTCTTAGCAGCACCAAAATAATTTAACAACTTAAAACTACTCATCTTTGTCATCCATGGAAGCCTGTGAAGTTTTGTTCCTTTTGCCTCTATGCCAGGAATGTTTTCTAATACACACTGCTGTTGCCTGTGTAGTGGCCAAGTGCTCTTAGAGCTGGCCTTAATGATTTAAACTAGGTTTGAAGGGAGAAGGGCATAAAACCAGGCTCAGTAGAGGTGAGCCTAAGGGTGGCATGCCAGTGTTGGGGGTGAAATCAATAGCCCAGCTGAAGCGCATCTATACCAATGCATGAAGTGTAAGTAGCAAACAGGAGGAGCGGGAAGCCATTGTGCAGCAGGGAAACTATGATGTAGTTGCCAGTGTGGAAATGATATGGGATGACTCGCATGACTGGAGTGCTGCCATGGATGGTTCTAGGCTCTTCAGGGGGGATAGGCAAGGAAGGAGAGGTGGTGGGGTGGCTTCGTACAGTAAGGAGCGTTTTGACTCTACAGAGCTCAAGAATAGCGATGATAAGGTTGAATGCCTATGGATGAGAGTCAGGGAGAAGGTTAACAAGGCAGACATCCTGATAAGAGTCTGTTACAGACCACCAACGAGGATGAAGAGACAGATGAAAGCTTCTATAAAAGGCTGGCTAATGTTTCACGATTGCTAGCTCTTGTTTTTGTGAGAGACTTTAATGTGCTGGATGTCTGCTGGAAACTGAACATAGTGGAGAGGAGGCAGTCTAGGAGGTTCCTGGAGTGTGTGGAAGGTAAATTCCCAACACAGCTGATAAGTTAGTCTACCAGGGGTGGTGCCCCTCTGTTTATGAACTGCTGACTTGCTGTTCATGAACAGAGAAGGGCTGCTGGGAGGTGCGCTGGTCAGAAGCCATCTTGGGCATAGTGGCCATAAAATTATAGAGTTTTCAGTTCTTGGTGAAGTAAGGAAGGGAGTCAGCAGAGACTGGTGGTGAATAGAACTACATCCAGTTGGCAGCTGATCATTTATGGTGTTCCCTCAGGCTCAGTTCTGAGGCCAGTTCTGTTTAATATCTTCTTCAATGATCTGGAAGAGGGGATTGAGTGCACTCTCAGTTCACAGATGACACTAAGCTGCATGGGAGTGCTGATCTGTTAAAGAGCAGGAATGCTCTGCAGAGGCATCTGGACAGGCTGGCCAAGTCCAGTTGCATGGGATTCAGTAAGGTGAAGTGGTGGGTCCTGAACTTAGGTCACAACAACCCTACACAGTGCTACAGGCTGGGGACAGAGTGGCTGGAATACGGCCCAGCAGTAAAGGACCTGGTGGTGCTGGTTGACAGCCCCTGAACATGAGCCAGCAGTGTGCCCAGGTGGCCAAGAAGGCCAATGGCATCGTGACCTGTATCAGCAATAGCATGGCCAGGAGGATTAGGGAAGTGATTGTTCCTCAGTACTCTGCACTGGTGAGGCCACACCTCGAATGCCCCTCCCTACAAGAAAGACATGGAGGTGCTGTAGCCTGTTCAGAAAAGGGCAACAGAGCTAATAAAGGGTCTGGACTACAAGTCCTTTGAAGCAGTGAGCTGGGGTTATTTAATGTGGAGAAGGGGAGGCTGGAGGGTGACCTTATCACTTACCTCTACAATTTCCTGAAGGGAGGTTGTAGCTAGGTCGAGGTCAGCCTCTTCTCCCAGGCAACCAGCGACAGGACAAGAGGAACCTCCCTCAAGCTGTGCCAGGGGAGGTTCAGGTTAGACATCAGATTGCACCAGAGTGAATTGCATGGTAACATTTTTCTACCAGTTGCAAGCTTTCAATTTGTGTGTGCCATGTGACGTATACCTCGGTGTATTTACCAGTCCTGCAATTAGCTGTGGGTGGATGGACCACTGTACAGAGCCCCCTGGAAAGAATAGGCTACTTATTGCTTGAAAAAAAAATGGGTACAAGGAGGCATTTCTTTTCTGAAAAAGGCCTTTTTTTAAAGAAAAATATCATAAAGGCAAAACATATTTTTTCACAATTTTTAGGAGACTTTTTAATTCATTTAGATTTTGCTAGGTTTCAGGAAACTTTTTAAATTTTTATTAGGTGTTGTTAGGTTAAATTTTTTTAAAGTTTTAATTTTTTTATTAGTGAAACTAGCACTGAAAATCTTTATTAACTGAAAACTAGTTTTCAGCAAACACATCAATAGGAAGCTCAACAAACATTTTAAATAAAGTATTAAACACTTACTGCAAAATGTCAAATAGATTTTTAAAAGGCCAGAATTTTTTCATTACACTTTAAAAGTTCAGAACATCCCTAGAAATCACACAGTGATAGGAGTAAATTCAGTTTATTGCACCACTCAGTCTGACCAAGACTGTATGAATAATTTGCATATGTGTGCACATCCTCTACCGAGATGGGGCAATAAAAAAAATGCTATAATTTTTTACTAATTATGACTGTAAAGAGCCTAAAAAAGTATTATCAAGGAAGAAAACCACACAGGCTTGTCAGATGGTAACTGGAACGGTTTCCCATGCATAAAGATGCAGTGAAAAGCAAAAGTCATTCTGGAGGTACACAGACAAGTGGGGAGTTGTGTCTGACATCTCATGCAGGGAAGGAATGTAAGAAGAAACTGCATCAGATATAGACATCACCAAGTTAGGTAAAGCCTTGTGTAGTAGCCCAGGGAATTCAGCATTGTTAGGTTAGACAGAAAAAAAAGGTTTCTCATTGATTCCCTCAGCTGAGAGAAGCCCTGAGGAGAAGGACTTGGGGGTGTTGGTTGATGAGAAGCTCAGCATGGCCTGACAATGTGCACTTGCAGCCCAGAAAGCCAGCTGTGTCCTGGGCTGCATCAAAAGCAGTGTGACCACCAGGTCAAGGGCGGTGATTCTGCCCCTCTCTATTCCACTCTGGTGAGATCCCATCTGAAGTACCGCATCCAGTTCTGGGGTCCTCAGGACAGGAAGGATGTGGACCTGTTGGATTGAGTCCAGAGGAGGGCCATGAAGATGATCATAGGGCTGGAACCCTATGAAGACAGGATGAGAGTGTTACATCCTCTCCTATGAAGACAGGATGAGAGTGTTACATTTGTTCAGCCTGGAAAAGAGGACACTCCAGGGACACCTTACAGCACCTTCCAGTACCTAAAGGGGACTGACGAGGGCTGGGGAGAGACTTTGTACAAGGGCATGTAGTGACAGGACAAGGGGGAATGGCTTCAGACTGAAAAGGGAGTGGGTTTAGATTAGATATAAGGAAGAAATTCTTTGTTATGAGGGTGACAAGAGAGTGGAACAGGTTACTCAGGGAAGCTTGAATGCCCCATCTCTGGAATTGTGCGAGGCCAGATTGGATGAGGCTTGGAGCAACCTGGTCTAGTGGAAGGTCTCCCTGCCCATGGTAGGGGAGCTGGAACTAGATGATCTTTAAGGTCCCTTCCAGTCCAAACCATTCTGTGATTCTGTTGTATTTTTTAGTTACGACATAAAAGTAACATTAACAAAAATAAAAGGGCTTCATTGTGGTCTGTCAGGTTTGTGCTCTTCAGTCTTGATTTCGTTTTTATCTCCACCTGGAAAATAGAGATGAGGATACAAAAGGAATACTTTGTCATATCTCCAGTATCTGTTTCTTGGCAGCCAAAATCTCCACTTAATTTCTAGAGATTTTAAATATAATTTTGGATTCTGAAGAAAAAGAAGCAGTCATTCCAGGTGTAAGATGATTAACAGCGGTGAATTTTACACTTGTGAATATACTTTCGAAGAGTGTATTGTTAGAGCAGTACAACATTAAAAGTAATAGTAATGTTTTGTTTCTAGTAACAGTGTTGTTACTAGATCTTCATCCATCTTAGGCATTTTTGCTAGCAGTTTTGGTGTTAGACAATAGTAAGGTGTTGAATATAGGATTACATATTAATACTGAATGGCATATGTTTGGATATCTGTGTATCCTGTAGGTATGGACTGGTAGATTTTTATCATGTGATAAAGTTATTTTTCCTGAAAGTAAAAATAAATTAGGATTATGTCTCAATTTCTCTCATTGGGCAAAACTTCACAGAGGGAAGAAAATGTGCATGTTTTATCTGTAGCAGGGCTGGAAGAGGTGCTCTTAATAGTGTTGAACTAGACTGGATCCTCTGTTATGATGCTCTGGGTCAACAACGTAGATCCCAGTCTCAATTGCAGCCCCGGGTTTTCTCAGTATTTCAATATATATTTAAAATTCAGTCAGGTTGCATGCAAAGCACTCATACATTTTTTGAATGTCCAGTGTGAGTGCCTATAAGTTAATAACTGCACCCACAATCAGCCTTTCCTTGGTTCCTTCCAGTTGCCCAGTGTTAGCCCTCAGAAGACCTGACTCAAACGCTACAGTGCTGATTTTGCAGATATGATATGTATATATTCATTCATTTGGTGGATGTAATATATCTGCCCCTGAAAATATAGCTCCCCGTTTTGGACATGGAATTTCTAGGCAGATAATTAAAGCAATCTCACACCTTCCAGCCTGCACCTGCCACCGTGCAAGCAGCCGCCCCAGCTCAGCTCCCCCTGATCGTATTCATGTTTGATCGGTAGTGTTTCATGGCTAATACAAATCATAAACAGGCTGTAAAAGCTGAAGCATCAATGAATCCTAGCTTTAAAATTGCTGGAAGGTAAAGTTTTAAAACTGATACTGCAAAGTGAAAAATGAAATTTAACCAGGCATTTTGGTGAAGGAAAAATAATTTATTGGATGTAAGATGAAAAGCTGTGAGAGTAAACATCAATCTCATCTTAGACACATGTCATTGATTGATGTTTGCTCTGTGCTGCTGCCTGGAGGTAAACTCTTTGAAATAGCAAAATAGGTACTTTATCTGTCTGTGGATTGGAGCACAGTTTGTTAAGTTACTGCTTTTTTGAGACCCTGCTACATCTTTATGTTCAATCAAAGTGAAAACAGTAAATCAGAGTAATTGCTTTATCCCATGGCATTCCTGTTTGTAAATGGGAAAAAATACTGTAAAAATCATCAAATTAACTTCTACTGTTTAAGCTAGATAAAAAGTCTAAGAAGTCTAGTTGAAACTTAGGAAGGTATTTCATTGATTATGCCACTTGACAAAGGCAGCCCCTTTGTCATAATTTTAATAATAGTTCAAATATGATTAGGAAAAACATTTAATGCTCAAAAATGTAAGGTTGCCATCTCTCAAAGCTCCCCTCCCCCACTATCAATAAATTTCCAAGCAGGTATCAGTTATACTTAGCTGGAAATGGAACCGGTACCAAGAAATTGGCCAGCAAAAACCCTGGACATGAACAGTGAAAGAGAAAACAGGCATTAAATGTTTTAACACTTTCATGTTAAGCACAGCAATTCAGCAAGCAATATAACCCTGTTGTAATTAAATCATCAGAGTTAAGACTATTTTCTAAAAATGCCAGGGACTGTTGCCTTTACAGGATGTCAGGCTGGTTAGTTGTTTCGAGTTTTAAAATATGGCAGAGATACAGGAATGATAGTATATTTAAATTCAGAATCCACTTTCCATTCTGAATTGAGTTTTGAAATCACTGTCCTGAATCAGGGCTGGACTGCTTTTTTATTGTGTTGTGTAAGGTTTTCCTTTGACTTTCTCTATTTAACTACTTTGGCATAAATGTAGTAATTCAGAGGAGAATTAGACTATTAAATATTTAAGAAAATGTCCTCACTTCAGCCTGAAATTTAGTATATTGACTTGTGTGCCAGATTAAAATTTGTGGAAAAATGTTCAGAATAATAGTGGACCATTTTAAAATTTATTTTCTTGATATATTGCCTGTTTTCCATGGCTTTGAAGCAGTTCCAACTTTGTTCATAATTCAAAAATGACTGTGTGCTAAAGTTTAATTTCAAAGATGTATGTGTCCTTGCAGAAAACTTGTTCACAGGTCTGGTTTGTTCTTGAAGTGCACATATCTTTTAG
This sequence comes from Manacus vitellinus, assembly GCF_001715985.3. Lineage (NCBI taxonomy): Eukaryota > Metazoa > Chordata > Aves > Passeriformes > Pipridae > Manacus > Manacus vitellinus. Next base: position 27,415,892 of record NW_021940813.1, read on the forward strand.
TCACTTATGGTATGAGTTGTGTTTCTGGGATGGATTTTTGTTTGTTTGTTTGGAACAAGATCAGCACTGTACGGTCCCGGGGGATATTCAGGGACTGCACCTGGCAGGTTGGGGATGATGTCGTTCCCATGACCCTGGGAGTGAGTGTTGTAGTCTCATGGCATTTTGATGGAGCCTTTAAATGTGATTACAGAAGAAGAAGGGTCAGTTTAGGAACAAATGGGGAGGTTGATAAAATCCGGTAGAGAGGCTCAGTCCTGGGAACCATGTCTTCGCTAGCAAAGATCTGCCAGGAGCCCGCAGGAACTGTGGGTTTGCCAGTTTAAGAAATAGTTGAATGGTGAAGCATCAACTCTGCTTTTGTAATTAGAATAAAACTTTCAGAACCTGAAGTCTAGACATACTAAGTGCCATGGGTAGCTGCTGGGGTGAAGGACATCAGTCTCCTGGGTAAACATTAACTGCAAATAAACAAGCTACACCAGCTAAATTTATATCACAATATTTGGGGGGGGGGGGTAGAAGGAAGGTGAGTGTGTATGTGGGTATAGCAAAATACTCACAATTCAGAAATAATGAACTAAATCTTTGGACTGGAAAATTATATTGGAAGGTCTGGAAAGGCAAAGGCGAGATTTCATGTTGCTGTAAATGATAAGTTCAGAAACTGCAGCCAGGTCTGCATATACATGTGGTAACACCATCCTCTGTCATGCTGGTAGGGCTGCCTGGGTCACAGCCCCCCACAGCCAGAAAATAAACTGATGCCAGGCAAGGGGAGTACCAGCAATCTCAGTTTCAATTTACCTACCCATGTCTTTAACAGCCTCAAAGATGCCAGCTGTTATAAGGATAGTGATCTTGTAACAAAATAACACTACCCTTCCTGAATCTCTCCTTAGTGATGCAGCAATTTTGTGGTTTCTGAAAAGGTCAGGCAGCATCGTTAATACACACCATACGCCTGCAAAGGCGTGTAATTCCTCAGTGAAGGTGCAGTGCTTTCATTTGTGGGAAAGGATGTCTTCCTCTGAATGCAAATTTGGGCATTCCCTAAAACAGAAGGACAGTAGGATACATTGGTGCGCTGTCTCCACCCAGTTCATTATGGAGATTAGACCTTTTTATTTGAGCTGCTCCAAGAAGTGATGTCTGAGGGAGGTAAATAGAGTCAGAAATAGTGTGCTTTAAAAAAAAATAGAAAGGAAAGAAAGAAAGAAAAGGAGATTTTTCAACATTTAAAACTTTAGACTTTTTATATGATTACTTTCAGCCTAGCCTGAGGCAACATAACTCTTTGGACTTTGTAGGAGATTAAATCCAGCTGCAGGTTTTTCAGGTAAAATTATTGCTCTGCTCCTAGGCTGTCCCCTGAGCCATCTCTATTTCTAATTAAGGACTAAAGGAAATGGTTCCTTCTGATGTCAGGAGTAGCGTGAAGAAGGCTGTGAGTATTTCTGTGGGGAGACTTGTGTCACTACCACTCTCCCATCAGGCACCAGCATGCCTAGGCTCTTCTCTTCAGGCTGCTCACCTTGCACACAGCCAAAGAGTGGGTAGTCATCAAGGTGATCTTCCAAAAGGCATCACAACAGATCAAAACTTATTGGACATACGTACTCTGAGAAGTTTGGAAATCCATGGAATTCTGATTTATCAAATATCTGAGAGTGAAATTACTCAAAGTATCCTGGAAAAATCAGAGAAGGTACGACAACTGTGACCATGTGGCGGTGATGGTGTGCTGAAAGTGCTTTGAGACTGAGACATTGGTATTTAGACCAAATTAATTGGTAAATCCAGTGTGTGCCTTGGCAGATCTTAGGGTTGAGATAAATCAAAAAAAGCAGTGTGCCAAGTCTGAGATAGTTTAATTTCTATCATACAACCTTTATTCATATATAACTTTTGCAAGTATTTGACTTGTTTCCTGTGCTTTGGTTTGTGTCCTCTAAGCATGAATTTGAAACAGATGCAGCATTTTAAAACTAATGGTATACCATATAAAAACTATTTAAATTCACCCTTTTGGAATTTGACCTGTATGAAACAAATATAAATGACAGTGACTTCTGAGAGATGAGTATTTGCATGTTCTTTAGTTTCCAAGTCTTACAAAACTGCTTCAACATTTTGGCCCATACTAGAAAAAATTCTTCATCAGTAAGCTGATGTATAAGCATGGATATTACACATATATATGTAGATATCACTCACATATGTGCATATCCCCCCATGAAGAAAAAATCATGAGATTTTCACAAGCTTGTTCTTCATGTCTGAGCTGTGGAAATGACATGCTGTAAACGATTAACAAGTAGATGTACCTTTGGGATTGTTTTAAATTGCAAATTAAAAAAAATAGAGACGAAAACTATTAAAAAGAACTGTTTTCCATTAACTGAAGTGTTTGCAATAAAGACAATTATAGCAGTTGGCAGTATTCTCCTTGAACCAAAACAAATAAATACATTTGGTGACATACGTTCAAGGAAATGTGATTTCTACAATGTTCATGCAAATAAGGAACAGCCTCACAAATGCTAGACATCTTGCCATCTGGTATTACCAAAGGAACACAACTCTCAACTTGTAGCTCTTCCTAACTTACTGCTTATAGATGGCATGTTAGGCATTGTCACACAGTTCTACCATTTGCATAATCATTCTGAATTATTGCAGGTTGTGCATTGCATTGCCAGCAGTGAGCTCATTTGAGAAGGGGGTTCAGAGACCTGGTGACTTGTACGTCTTCATCAAGTATGTCTCCATCCAATAAAGGGATAAAAATGTCCTTCCATTTCAGGAGTATCACACCAGTGCATTTTTAAATTTGTATGAGACCTAGTGAAGAATGCTGCACTTGCTTACTTCTTAGAAATTGGGTAGAGACCAGTATTATATTTAATCTCAGGGAAACTGCCGATTCTCTATTTAATTGCAAGCTAAAGTCCAAATGCAAAGCATCTCAAAGAGCGAAGAGATTCCAGATGGGGTCATGTAGCTGAGGATGAAGTTATAACCCGATCCCTGCAACTCCAGAAAAACCCAACCTAACAACAGCTATTCATTGTGGCAGAAAGTCTGCTTTAGACACAGAGGCGGTTGCTAACTGACTTAGCTGATGGGAGTATACTCAGTGGCATGATGTAGTAACTGAAGATCTTTACTCCCATAGCAGTCAATGACAACTGCTCTGCCTCTGGCCTTGGCAGCATGTGTAGCAGATGATCTCGTGCACAGGGGCCCAATGGGGAGGCCTTCACTATCTCCTTCTTCCTGGAGGAAGGCATTTTCCAAAATTCCACCCCTACAATTACTGCCTCATACACTGCTTTCCAAGGAGAATGTGTTGGCCCGAATAACATGTATTGCTCATGAAAAATATGGTATAAAACCCAAAAAAACCTCAACCACCTGTAAGTGGAATAAACAGATATGTATTTAGATGCTGTCTCCAACCTGCTATCCTGAAACCCTGTGCTTTACAATAAGCCCCTGTGTCTGAGAGCCCTGCTCGGAGCCTGGCATCTGCCCCCAGACCCATCAGAAGGGTACTGTGCAGTCCAGTTCGAGTTAGCAGCATTAACAAGCAAACACAAGATTTTGTGTTCCTTTGGTGACTGCTGAGGCATTGTTTTTAAACGCTAATAGTGCCTAACATATCCTATGTATTTTCAGCTCCCTCAAGTCTTGAATTAGAATCAGATCACTGTTGGCCTTTTGGCTGCCTTGCCTTAGGCATACTAGGTAGCATCACGTGGGTAGCCAATGCAACATATGTTTTACTAACTGGGAAGTTGGTTAGTAAGACGATGTTTTTCTTATTAACACGTTGTGCACTTACATGACATTAATACATATTCCTACTTTACAGATTTACAGTGCCAGAAGAAAAGCATTAGCTGAGCTAAGCAAAACAGGCAATCAGCATACTTGGCACATTGTCCTGAAATAACACATAAACTTTCTTAGACACGTTGGTTTTCTCTGTGAAGAGAATAAAACATAACAGACTGAAATGTGTAAACCTGTGTGGCTTCTCTGGTTTATGTTGTCATGCATTAAACTAGAAATCTGGGGGGGGGGAGGTGAAAGAAAAAAATTATTCTGAATGTCTGTATTGGAGCCAAAGTAGTTAATTTCTAAAAATTAATTCTTTTGTGTAATGCAGTGATTTTATTCTCTCTCCAGCTACACTCTACCAGCCATACATGCACTGTCATGCCAGTATTCATTTATTCATGTTCTGAAGTTGTGGTAGTGTCAAATCCATCAGAGAGAGGAATTGTTTTAGTAGTAGTTTCACGACTTGGCTGATTAACAGAGATCAGAAGAAGCAACCTAACTGTGGAAACCACTACAGCATATAGTTTTAACAGCTCTTTAGGGAGCTAGTTAATGAAAGAATCACTACAGAAACACATCCATGTGAAAAAAGGAGCATGCAACACTCAGAGGATATGTCATAAGTGGAAATATGTTCATAATTTCTATTTACTCATAGCTGTAATTACCCTCTGCCTTAAGAGTACTTTCAGTCTTTGTCAAAGTTGCTTAGATATTTCCTTTATCACATTTCAAGCAGAGAAGTTCTGTATAGACTAGATCCTGCCCTGTGATTTCTTTTTTATATTTCTGTAAGAATTTAATTATCTATTCTCTGCAAAGAAAGCACTAGCATTCCCAGAGACCTGAGCCTCCCCAACCTACTTGAACTGGCATTCATCCGATTCATGTTGGTGCTTATTTTTGCCATCTGTCTGCAAAAGTTTTTAACTTTTAAGTGCACACTGGTTTATATGTTGCCGTCTAATTTTTAACTCTTAAAAAACTATTTCTCCTTTTTTTTGTTGCAGTGTCTATGAGCCAGATAGAAATGTGCTGCGAAGGAAAGAATGGGAAAGGAGAAATCAGGAGGCCCAGCAGGAGGATGGCACATTTAACACAAGCTATTCCCTCTTCAGTGAACCATACAAGGTAGATGCTTCCCAGCTGTGTGACTCTTTTTTAATTTATTTATTCCACAGTTTAAAAATGCAGTCTGCAGAAGGCATTGTCCAGGTGTCAGTACCCTCCCCACCAAATTCCCAGAGAATATGCATGATTCATTGAGAATCGGATTTTATGTGTGTGTGTGTATATATATATATATATATATATATATATATATGCATATGTATAGAACTTCTTATAGTATTCAGCAACAAGAGTAAAATAAACTAGAATTACCCTAACAATATTTGAGATGGAATTAAAGCTAGGAGGTGAAGGTGACGGTGCCCTGTTTCTGCAACACTCAGAAGAAAACAATTGTGTAAGAATAGTGGGTGAAGGTCAAGCAGTACAGTAAGCATTATGCCGTGGCCAGGGTTAATGTAGTGAAATATGTTGCTGTTCGCTTCTTTTTTTTTCTATAAGCATTACCAAGAAAATTTATCTACTATATGTGTTTTGCCCTCACCAAAGGCAGAAGTAGCTTAGGAGTCTCAGCTCCCTGTTTTGCTTCTCGTGGTAACATTAGTTTGATGAGGCACAACTGTCTTTTCTCACTCTGTGTTAGAAGGGTCAAGCAGGATCTTCTGCACTTTTCAGAAGGCTGAAAACAGAGCCCTTGTGAACAGGACCAGAGAGCAGTATCCCACAGAGGCTGCTTCTCTTCCCCAGTCAAACCAATGACTTTGACAGCATGCATCAAAGCATCATCATGTATTGTCTGGTGTGCCTTTCCAGTAGTGTCCAAGTTACTGTTACAACCACCACATTGTGAAGTCTTTCCCTCCATGCAGCATCACTTGTCCTTGATGCTTTGGGTGCTTTAGTTCCTCTTTCCACGAGACCTATTTGGGACCTGGCACTTGGCTTCTGCACTTGACTTCCATGCTTCTATTTTTCTGCTCGTGCTTCAGGGTCAGCTTTTAGCTTGCTCTTCTTCCAGATTGTTTTTTGTATTTAGTCCCTAATAAAAAAGAAAAATCTGCCACTTTCAAACCATGTCCCTTGATGGAACACAGCTCTGTCTGCCTTGAAGCTGACACCCAGCTGCCCAAATTTCAGATTCATTACAAAGACATTTAGAAACCATGGCAAATGTCTTGAACTCCTCAAGGATCTACTTGAAAAAGTCTACTGTGAGACCAGTCAAGGGCTAATCCATGGAAGAGAGCCTGAAAAGCATAAGTCAGCTGTGACTAGGTATTTCTTGAGGGCTCTGTTTCAGTGAAGACCTAATGATTTTCCACTTGGTAGGTCCAGTTGAATAGACCACTCACAAAAAGGACTGGGCCTTTTGCTGGGTCCTCGCTACTGTTTTGTCTGTGGTGCCTCAGGTTGGTAATACTGAAGCTCAAATTACTTATAAAAGTGGTACAGTTGGAATATTTTGTGCACTTTGATTATTACCTCTGGGCTAGTGTACTGACTATCACGACAGAGGCGTGATATGTCAGGGACACACCAAGAGTTTCTGAGTTACGATGTCTGAAGGCACCTCTATGCAACCACAGTTTAATTCTGTCAACTCTAATAGGAATGATTGAAAAATCATTACCAACTCTAGAAGCAGAGAGGATACTGAGTGGATATCCTACAGGGTGATCAGAATAATGGCTCCATCCTTGCTTCTTATCTTTAAACACTATGTCCCTCTTTTGGACAATCATGTAAAGAAGGTGCTGCAGAAATACATCCTACAGCTAACTTTGTCCAGGAAACATGACGAAAGGCAAAGCCCAGGACAGCAGTATAACTCACAGCTCTGTTGGTGTGACAGCCACAGTTGCTTGGGGCGACCAGTCATTCTGGTAATATTAGACATCAAAACTTCATCAGTGACGTTCTCCGAATGCAATGTATACACTGGCAGTGGACCATTGGGCTGTCTGAACTCATCCAAGCATTTTTGAACTTTCAGTGTGGGGGACAGAGCTGTGCCTTGGGCATTTTGATCTTATTGTGGAGAGAGGCTAACTGCAAAAGAGGAAACCTTTCTGCAAAAGCAAAACTGAAACCCATTCTTAGTGCATTTAAAGATGTTCAGCTTTTGGGTGTTTCCAAAGGAGAATGAAATTATAGCAGACATTCACTGCAAGCTCTGATCAAATTCAGTATTCCTCTGCACAGCTTGAAAAACATGAGTTAAAGCCAAAGGATATGCCATTCAGAAGGCCATATCTGAAAATCAAAGGCAGACTGGAAATCTCTTAAATCTTATGTCCTCTCTCACCTTGACATGTATCACTACTACTGTAACATCGAATTTTCTCAAAAATCCTGACTCTTTGGGTTGCCCCTTATCCTGTTCAAAGTATCCATAGCAACCCTTTATGAAGGATTACAGGAAATCCAGTATCATTTACTTAAAATCTCTTTTAGAGGGGGATGTGAAAAATAGAAAATTAGTTCTGGATATTTTCCGGACAGAATATCTTGCCCCATTAACCATGTAAGTATTTTTAATGAGGAAAAAAATTCTGATGGCCTTCTGGGCAGCCATCAAGTTTATTTTTAGAAGTGCTGGATGTTGCCATCTTCAAATGCATGGATTCATCTTGCATTGCAGAAGAATATCAGAGCACTCTAAGTTAGACATGTTTGGACAAAATGCTTTTCCTAGTTACTCATTTTGTGACCATCTTTTCCTTATGTGAATGCTTAAATAAGGCCATCAACGTTTCAGAGCAAATAGTAGGACAAACTAAAGCTCGTAGCAGGTTACCTCAGATCCCATCATGTTCCCAAGAGGATTTAGGTGAATTCTTCTTTGTGAGATCAGCTACAAACAAAATCTCACCTCACATTATTCCCAGTGTGTCCTGAAGGAATAAACAGCACAGACCAGTTGTCAACACATGCTGTGATACCAGTTTGCTGCAATTATTCTTGTGGTTATCTGAGATCTCTCAATACAAGATGTCTATGTGTGACCTTCACATCACATCCATATAAAAGGCAACCTGATGACTTTTCTGAGCTAGTGATAGTCTACAGATAATCTGCAATGAGGCTTTTATTTCCTTCCCATCCAAATAGCAGCCATTAGAAAAAAAAAACCCTTCTTTTAGGGAAATTGGATTTTTCAGGGGCAAAACTTGCACGCAAATTCTTTTATGCTCATGGAGCTAGCAGCATCGGGCTGGAGAACTGCCCTCATGAGCTACGCATGCTGTAGGAGACTTGTGGGTGCCAGGGGCCCCATCCCATTTGGTGGTCCTTGTTGCCATGCTCTGGCAGGGAAACAAACCTCATACACACACTGACTGAATCAGACTGAGTGCAGGCCCAAGGACAGATCTCCCTCCATAGAGGGAAGCTGGAAAAATGTTTCTCTACAAGGAATCTGCACAGTGTGGAGAATCCACAGGAAACATAGAAGAGACCCCCTGGGAAAAAGGAAAATTCCCTGTGTCTTCTGGAAAACAATTCTGCTGGCCAAGGAGATGCCCAAATGTAGAAGTTATTTTATTGACTCCAGGAGACATTATCTCCAACCTTCTTTCTTTTCAGATGTATGTGATGCTTCCTACTTTTGAAGCCCCATTAATAGTTTCCTCTTCTTTAGGATATTGATGTGATTCCTGTGAAGTAAGGAACACCCTTTTTTAAATCACTTGCTGTCTGTGAATTAATGCTTCATAGTTCTCTCCATAGTAGGTTGTTGTCTTTATGATAGTAACAGCTGTATGTGCAGAGGGAAGATCAGGCTGTAGTGGTTGAGCCATCTTATTCCAAGTTTGAAAAGCAAAGTTTTGGATGCAACACTTTTGAGTTTTTCCCTTCCCACTCTCCTTCAATATATATTTTTGATACATATTCAGGTCTATTAGCACAGTAACAAATATATATCAGAAAGCTAGCTGGGATATATTTTACATAGTTACAAGGTAGTGTCCTTGAAATTTGAGGGCAAAAGTTTCAAGCAAAACAGGACTGCTTCTACTGTTTGACTTAAGAATACTTCCACTGTAGTCCTCTGAAAATTTGCATTTGGCAATCACAACACTCATTTACGGGGTGTTTTTGCTTGGGTTTATCTTTCCTACTAGGAGACCTTAAAAAAGCATTGTTCCAAACTGGGTGTTAGCCTTACATACCTTCCCTTACATATTCCAGTTTTCTAGAGTAACTGATGTGGTCGCTACATCTTTCGTATTTTTTAACATAACTTTAGGGGGATCTTCTCCAGTCCCTTTTTCTCCCTTCTTTCTCCTTCTTTTTGTTTTCCTCTAAAACAGAGAGTCTCAAGATGAAAGCTTGGCCTTCTGAAACCACTAGGAGTTTTCCCATTCAGACTCTATGTCTAGAAGAGAGAAAGGAGAATTGCACTACCTCATTACTGTCTTCCTCTGAAAATGTAAAGTAAAGGACATCACACGCCTGAATCTTGGAGGGTTCAGAAAAATCCCTACTGCATAAATGCTAATGATACACTCTTTTGCTTACAGTGGCTTTTTAAAGCAGGAGTCTTCAATCTTTTCCAGTATGTTTTATTTACTTGTTTTATTTCTTTGTGAAGCTTCTGCCTTTTCAGTCAGGAAGTAAATGGGTTATTTTTAAGACAATAATTAATCTTAAAGGGTAGGAAGAGTGTCTGTGTTCCCTTTGCTACTCACAGCAAACACTGAGCAATGTGAAAAACTTGGTGGGCGTTCTGTTTACTTCTTCTTTAAAAGAAGAGAGTGCCCTGGAATGAGCATCCTGTCAGAGCATTTTCAAAGAAGGGACATAATCATCTGTACTTTTCTCATTTCCCACAAACTGTTTTCAAGTCACCTTATAGCAGTTGGCTGGCTTAGATTGATGAATTTGTTCAGTGCTTGCATGGGACATTGTGTGGCTTCCCAGATGGTTATGAAAACTTAGGCAGGCAGAGAAGGAAATTGGGAATGCAGTGTTTTCATTCATGGCTGAAGGAGAGCTTGCGTTGAGCTATAGGAAAAGTTTTATCATGGTCAGATTTAATCCAAACCATTCTGTGTAGTTGCAATAATAAATTTTCCAGTTTCCAGGTAATATACTTTAAGTACGGCATGATATCAGTGATAGATTTCTTTTTTTATATACTCTAAGGCCCTTTATAGCTTTTCCAGTTCAGGGTAGATTTAAGATGTTGACAAGTGTCTTCAGAGACAATAAGGATTTTCGATTTCATCCCTCAACGCTACTGCTGAATAAGGCAGTGCTACTTCAGTAAGGATTTCAGCAGAATCATGCAGGGAACTTTGTTTTCTTACATTGACTGTTGCAGAACACTCAATTTTTGTTTTGCAGACTAACAAGGGGGATGAGCTTTCCAATCGCATCCAGAATACGTTGGGCAACTATGATGAAATGAAAGACTTGTTAACTGACCGATCAAACCAGAGCCATCTCGTTGGGGTTCCAAAACCTGGGGTTCCTCAGACGTCTCTCCCCAAGCCTGATGACCATTTTATTGCAGACTCAAGACTGCCACCTCCTCCTCCCATTTTGAGCACTACTTCTTCCAAACCATCATCCCTAGCTGCCCAGCAGAGCAAAAGTACCACGATGGGCTGGCAGAAGACTGGGCGTAATGCCGCTTCAGATGGCCAGCAGAGAGTGAGCAAACATGGACACCGGTCGCTGGAGTCACACAAGGGTGACTTCAAGTTGGCGAACCAAAAATCCAATCTGGAGAAACTAAAACGCTATGCATCAAGTCCCACCTCCTCTTCCTCCACTTCCTCCTCCTCCTCCTCCTCCTCCTCCTCCTCTTCCTCCTCCTCCAATACTGCCCAGCAAAGCTCACTGAGGGCCACGTTAGGAGATAACATCAGTAGAGTGCAGCAGCCAGCAAAGCTCAGTTGTAGCTCAGAAGGAGGAACTCAAGCACAAGAGAGGCCAGCAAAGCATGGTGGTGGGCACTGCGTCCAAAACTTCCCACCCTCTCTTGCTTCAAAGCCCAGTCTCGGTCAGCAGAAACCAACGGCTTATGTAAGGCCAATGGATGGTCAAGACCAGGCTCCTGATGAGTCTCCAAAGCTGAAGTTACCAGCAGAGACGACCAAATCATATAGGGGAGTGCCTTCCAACAAGCCTGATTCGGCCAGGCCCAAGTCAAAGATAGCCAAGTTCAACATTCCTAAGCAAGAAGAAGTAAGTGTTTTTATACTTCTTATGACATACCCTTGTAGATGGATGGATGATGCCTTATTGCACCTGTTTCTTTTACACATTTTTAACATATTAGTTTGCATGTTGAAATTTTTTGGTAAAATTGACATAGTAAATTGCAAGTAGAAGTCTCACAGTAATTTAAATATATCTCAACAGTGTCATCAGGATCTTGCTGTCATCAGGACCATAACACTTCTACAAAGGCACATTTTCTAGTAGTATATGTTATTTCACTGATTTTTTTCTGAGTGTCCACATATGAAATCTGGATTTTCTTTTTCTAGGCAGGTATATTGCTTCTTACTGTTCATTGACTTATTTCTCTGTGGCAAAGATGAAATGAAGTGCATGTGATTAGGAGTAGTTCTGCTACCCTTGATGTCAAAGTAGTTTCACAATCTAAAAAAATTACTTATATAATATGAAATTTGTGAAAAACATTATGAAATTTGTGGAGTAGATGAGAATACAGCAAGGAAACTCTCCTTTTAGTTCATAGTTTATGTTTCATTCCAATCTGTGAGAAGACTGAGGTTTGCTTCTTAAGGAATTGCCATCTGTAGAAACCCGGTGTAGTGGGTTGACCCATGCTACAAGTATGAGAAAGTGTCTGAAGAAGCTTCTAGACAACATTTCTGTTACCAGCAGTAAATATGAAAGATTTCTGCTTTACATTCATTTATTTTACATTCATTTTATGCCAGTAGGACATTTTGCTTTATCACTTTGACTGTGATTTTCTGTTTGGTCTTTTTGGATGGGGAGGAAATGATCGATTTTGGCAGAATAAAGGGTGATTTTTTTTTTTCCAGGGGTGTATTCAGAGGCCTGTATGCCATTTCAAAGATGGTCTCATCATCCTCTTATGCAAATTGGTAGCACTCCCATGACTTTAAAAATTCATAGTATTTATAGGACTAAAAGACTATTTGACTGAATCTCTGTGACTTTCTCAGAGAAGACACAGTGATTGTTTACTCTTACTTGACAGCTATGGTGTGTCTTGATATGTTTTTAGTCTTGAAATTTTGTTTCTGGCATTGTTAAAGGAGAGGGAAATCTAATTTTTGAAAGAGTTCTCTGGCCTCTTAATGCCCATTTTTCAGAAATGGAGTTGACTCTTGTATTCCCCCTTCGGTTTGGTTTGGGAGAGAAATCTCTCTGGAAGCAATTACTTCTGTGGTTTTTCTATAAGTGAAAATTCCATCAGTTCCAAACAGCACATAGGTGATATGTTGTTCCGGAAAAAGGGGTTGTTTAGCCTCTTAAGCCAGATTTCATACACAAATTTACATTCACAAACTGCTGTAATTGTGCAGATAGATCAGGTAATTGCAGATACTAATATCCATTTAGCTATTATTGCATCTTTCAGGCTTGTGTTTCTATGTGCAAGTGGGAAATATTGTTAGAATTAAGGATGCCTGTGGCAAATATCTGGCTCTTTTGCATTTTCCCCCTTTACATGTATGCAATGCTCTAAGGACTAGTTTGGAAAGTAGTTTTGATAGGCAATCATTTTTTTGTCTGAAATTCAGGATTTACCATTTGCATTCAAATTCACCTACCTCAGGAAAGAAAGATTTCATTTGTTGTATGTAATCCATGCTGATGCATAACAGTAAGTTTATACTGCAGTTTCTAGACATGTAGACATATTTGAGATAGCTTTAAACTTGTTTAGATACTGATGGCAATGTAGATTATGGTAGGAGAGAGTGGACTGCAGAGTAACCACTAAAGTATCGCCAACTTCTCACAGATTTTATATGATGCAGTATTAATAAAACAGTATTTGATAACATAAAATAAACATTTAACAGAATTTGAAGGAGGTGGACAAAAGCCATTGTATAGTAGGTTAAAAATAAATATTATGAAAAATTATGGACAAATTACTAAGAAGACAAATAGTAGGTACTATAGGTGTTGGAGTTTGAAACTGGAGCTAATGAAAGACAATATTTAGATCTGCAAGATCAATGCAAGACAATGTCAAGAGAGCTGAGAGTCCTGGTGATAAAACTGGCCAGCTTTTTTCCTTTACCCTGATGTTTACTTTGTTCTACCTTTTTCAATCCCAAGTGGCACAAGTTGAAATTGGTAACCCACTGGTATTGCTACAGGGAGAAATGTTCACAGAATATCACAGAATATGCCGGGTTGGAGGGGACCCAAAAGGATCATCGAGTCCAACTCTTAGCCCTGCACAGAACCATCCCCAAGAATCACACCATGTGCCCGAGAGTATCATCCAAACACTTCTTGAACTCTAGTGCTGTGACCACTTCCCTGGGGAGCCTGTTCCAGCAGACACCCTCTTTCTAATATCCAACCAAAACCTTCCCTGACACAACTTCAGGCCATTCCCCTTGGGTCCTGTCACCGGCCACCACAGAGAAGAGATCAGTGTCTGCCCCCTCTCTTCCCCTCACAAGAAAGTTGTAGACTGCAATGAAGTCTCCCCTCAGTCTCCTCTTCTCCAGGATGAACAGACCAAGTGACTTCAGCTGCTCCTCATACGGCTTCCCCTCAAGACCCTTCACCATCTTCACTGCCCTCCTTCGGACACTCTCTAATAGATTAATGTCTTTCTTATATTGTGGCACCTAAAACTGCCACAATATTCAAGATGAGGCTGCACCAGTGCAGAGCAGAGCAGGGCAATCACTTCCCTCAACCAGCTTTGCCTGATGCTCCCCAGGACATGACTGACCCTCCTGGCTGCTGGGGCACTGCTGACTCATACATTGACCAAAACTGAAAGTTTTTTCAGTTGGTGTTGCTTTATCCATCATCCTCTTAAATTTCTGCTTTTAAACTCATAAATTTTCTTCAAATGTTCACCATCCTCTATTAGGGAGAGAAGTTTTAAGCTGCTTTCAGCACAAAAGCTGTCATGATCCTGTGAATATTTGCAGGCAAGATGAGGCTTCTGTTTTTCAGGGTGAGGCTAAGGTGTTGACCAGGAAAGACCTTGTATCCGTAGTGGCTGTGGAAAGAGTAGCAATGCCATATAGGATGATCATGAGGGAAAGCAGGCTGACAAGTAGGCTGCAGCAGCGCCTGGAAGCTACATGGAGACAGAAATGAGAGTGGCAGAAAGCTGCCTAAGATCAGCCAGGAGAATATAGGAAGAAGGACAGGGGCAGGGAGCTTGGGGGTAGGGTATCTGGAATGCCGATGGTGAAATGAAGCTTTTTGTCTGCTAAAATAAAGAGTGAGTGGCTGCAATGGGCTAGGTAGGGCAGTTAGTGTGCTCTAGGGGTTAGTGTAGGCAGCACTGTGAGGTGTTTCTGGCTCCTGGTCACCTTGTTGTCCACCAGAACCCCCAGGTCCTTTGCTGAAGAGTTCATGTCCAGCCAGTCAGCCCCTGGCCTGTACTGGTGCTGGGGTTATTCCTCCCCTATTCAGGAACTTATGTTTTCCCTTGTTGAACTTCTTGAAGTTGATGTCAACCCATTTCTTCAGCCTGCCAGTGTCCCTCTGGAAGGCAGCACAACCTTCACCAGAAGGTCCTATCAGTCACTCTTCCCAGTTTTGTACCATCTCCAGACATGCTGAGGGTACACTCTGCTCCATCATACATGTAATTACTGAAGGTGTTAAACAGTATTGGCCCTGGTATTGGCTGTGGGGACTGGGCTCCAGCAGGAGTTTGCACTACTGATCACCACCCTCTGGGCCACTTTTATAATAAAACCTTTACTTTCTGTCTGCGTGTCTAATTTTGTCATTACACAGTTTTTTTTTTTCACTTTCAGCTCTTAAAATGTGTTCATAGTGATACCATGGTCCAAAGCCTATGGTTTTCAACTTAACCTAGAAAAGTTCTGCAGCTGCCTAACTGAACTGAAAACTAAGCTGCAGAAGGCTGTAAGAAGAAAAGTTGAAAAGAGGGGAAGCAGATTAAAAGGAGGAAAAATTGGAGGGGGCAAGGGGCAGGGGAGAAGCTATTGAGCCTGATCAAGTAGAGAAGTGAATGGAAAGAAGTGACCATTTCCCAAACTCTTGCAGAGTAGGGGCACATGAAGTGATGAGCACTTCTGTGTGATGTTTCAGTTTTAATTTGAACATCATGTGACTTTGGGCAATTTCAAGATCCACAGAGAAAATGAGGGAATAAGAATATATTGTTGTAAATCTTCTGGTTTACAAATCCACTTACTAATGCATCCAAGTTGAGTCCTCTGTTTCCGTGCACATATGTTTAGTTTATAGTACTTTCCAGAATCTATCAGTATATCTAATACTGCCTCTATACTCTGCTGAGAGAGTTGAGGCTGTTCAACCTGGAGAAGAGAAGGATCTGGGGACACCTTTTAGCATCTTCCAGTGCCTAAAGGGCAAGACAGCTGGAGAGACTTTGTACAAGGGCACGTAGTGATAGGACAAGGGGTAATGACTTTAAGCTGAAAGAGGGTGGGATTAGATTAGATATAAGAAAGTAATTCTTCACTGTGAGAGTGGCGAGGCACTTGAACAGGTCGCCCAGAGAAACCGTGGATGCCCCATCCCTGGAATTGTTCAAGGCCAGGTTGAGCAGCCTGGTCTAGTGGAAGGAGTCCCTACCCATGGCAAGGGGCATGATTCTAGATGATCTTTAAGGTCCCTTCCAAACCAAACCATTCTATGATTCTGTGATACCTGTGCACTTTCATTTGTGTTTACCAGTTTGAAGGAACCTTCAATGGAAAAATAAATACATAATGAAACCAAGTTAAGCCTCCCTGTAAGAACTGGAGAATAAGAAGTATCATACAAAGTGTGTGTGTCTTCAGCAGGATACAAACTCCTCTTCTGTATATCCCATGAGGTTTTCAGAGAAACAGGGCACAGAGTTGGCTGCAGTACAGTTATTATTCACTGGCAATAAAATCAGTTGAATACAAATTATAGACCATTACTTTTCAATACATGAAAAAGGTTGATTTTTAATGCAGTTCGATACCTCATATAATATTTTTAATCAGTTTTGGAAAGCCTTCAATACCTTGACACAGGCTGAAGCTTATAAATTTTTTTAATTGTTGTAATGAGAATAATTTGGATAGACGTGTGTAGAAAGGTAGCAGTTACTCATTTGGGAATTTAATCTTTAGGACCAAGGTACATCAGTGTTAATTAGAATCCATACCCAACCTCCTGGTCCTTCCAAAATTATGATACTGCTCGGTAGAAATGATAGCTCATCATCTCAAGTACTGCTATTTCACATTTTAAACTACTTATAAATTGCATTGCTTAGGTACCCACTGTATTGGATAAAAGGGAAGAGAAATTTGATACGAGGGTATAGAGGAAAAAAGGCAGAGAAATCAAGTGCCTCTTTTTTCTAAAATGTTCTTGAGTGAAACAGTAAGAAAAACCTAGAATGGTAAATCATGTTCTTTATATTTGAGTTCTGTTTTCAAATTTCATTTTAGAGGCTGCATGCTGCTTTTTTATTACATTGAAGAAGCCTTACCTATTGTCCTTTACTTACTTCTCTTAAGGGTTATGGAACAAGGAAATAGAGGTTGTATTCAGGAATGACTATCAGTCTAATGGTAAAAAAGAAAGATTTGGTTTTGTTAAATTTGGGAGCACATTTATGTGAAATGTAGATAAGGTCATCGTGAGGACGTGTTCTTATTTCACTTCACGGAGTACTTACACAACTTCTTCTGCAGCAGAAATGCACAATAGATTAAATGTTGAGTTTGTTTTTTTCTTTTCATTTTTACCCTGATCTTACTCAGGCAAATTCCTATTTGCCTGGATAAGATACTCTCTGCAGTCATTCTCCTTCAAGGGGCTATATATAGCTATCAGTATCTGGCACACGCGCTAGCAAGTGTCCTTTAAATCTGCAATCTTTTTTTTACCTCTCAGCTCTGTCCCCACATATTAATGGAAAGCAAAGACACCCTACAACTTTTTCCTCCATCTGAAAAAGGTCTTCAACATTTGGCCTTAATGTTGGTAATTTTTTCAAAATCAGTCTCTTTTAAGAAGAGCTTTGGTGCATAGCACATATAATAAGCAGTTCCATCCCAGTTTAAAATTTAAAGTGGAAGTTCATGTGTGAAAAAAACAAGTGCTGCTATATCTTACTTGCTAACAGAAGGTCCAGAGTAAACTAAAGAGGGAAGATACTCATTATCAGTGCATGCTTCCTCTGGAATTACCACATACCTGGATCTATGGGTCAGTAGAGGTGCAACAGTGTCTCAGGAGGAAGGAAAAGGGTTTAGAGGAGAACTAAATGCTTTTCCTCAGAGGCCCAATGCCACATCCCTCTGGCTCCAACAGATCCTGTTGAACTGTTGCAGGAATAAGAGCTGAATCCAGGTTTTTCTTTTCTACTTCCCAGGCTGTTCATTTCGGTCCCAGAAAGGCAGAAATGAAAATAAAAGTAATTGAAGATGCTTTTAGACCAAAAGGGAGGGAGAGATTGAATGCATTAGCAAAACGGTCCAGACTTCTTCCGGCAGCGTTTCAGGATGTGCCCAAAGAGGCTGGAGACATAAGCTCAGAATTAAGTGTGTTGATACTCCTCTACCATTTATCGACTTCGTTGAAGAACTTGCAGTGCTTGAGAAGCCAGTTAGCAATCACAGCACTCGAGTACTTGTAAGTATGAGCCAGTTGTAGATGTTTTCTTTCCCAGATGTTCATGGGAACGAGTTAGCAAGCTGCGTTTACAAGAAGACACAGATCAATTCATCCCTGTAATGGTAGCACTGACCTTCCCCACAAATAAAGGATGTTTTTCCATGTTAAACAGGAAGAACTGCATAACAAGAGCAGTGTGGTGCAAAGATCCCTGCTAGTTGTGAGTTATTCAGGACCTTCGAGTGTGTCTGTGGGAGGGCTGTGCATTACTGCCTGTTTTTATGTAGGAGAATTCAACAGAGTAGAACTGCAAAGAAAGAGTGTATTAAATAGAGTAGTGTTGGAAACGCTCTTAACGAACACAGTGGAGACCACAATGTGAAGGAATGTTTTTTTGGTATAGTTTTCAAGTTGTGACTCAAGCCTTTGCCTTTCTCGCATTCTGCAGTCACTGAGGCACACAACAACTCTGTGTGCAGGCAGCTCCAGTGAACACAGTGGGCCTAATCTCTCTGGTTATTCTTCCATGGCAGCTCTTGTAGAGGGAAAATCCTGTTTAGATGCCTTTACTTTTAGAGCTCCATACTGTTTCTACCCTCAGTGAAACAAGTTTCTCTTTTGAATTAATTGTCAGTATATTTTTTTCTTGGAAAACACTAGCTAAACTTATCCATAGGTTTTTCAAAATAAAGAATTTATTAGAATCATAACCTCTAAACTTTTCTGTATGGACTGATTATGGTGAATCTCTTGTTCCTATTTGTTTTTCATTGGTAGGATGACTATGATCAAAGAAAAATATCTTGAAATAGAATGTAAACTTACGATTGTCAAGAGAATTCCTTAATCTTTGCACCTGCTGTTTTGCAAGTTTTCTCTGAGGTTACTGCTTTCTAATTATGGAAAAAAATATTTCAATTCAGTTCATTGGGATCTTTCATAAGTCGGATACTCCCTTTGATAAAACTGACCTTTCCATCTTTTCAAAAGTTGAAAAGCAACCACTTTTGGGGCAAGGATAGCTTGATTGATGTATGAATATGATTCATTGTGAGAAACATTTATTCATCATGCCTTTTTGTTTTAACCCCCCAGAGTGGATAGTTTGGTTTATGAATCAGCTCTGGAGCTGATACAAGAGTGAATGCATAAAAATGTCCACAACCATGTATAATTGCTTTTTTAGTTCCTTGTAGTAAGCACTAAAGTTATTGATGAAGGAAATAAGATTTCTGGAATTAAAAAAACCAGATTTTAATGGCACATTTTGTCTGATTTTTTTTTAATCCGTTGTAGTCCTTATGATGATAACTGCATGTAATAAAAATCCTCCCAACCAGAAACAAAGCAGTCTAATAGACATCGTTTGTGAAATGTACCTGAGAAGATACTGTTATCACTTTTCCACCTTTGCCCTCATTAGCATGGATTGCTCCCAGGCCTGTAAGGGTGTTCAGCAGTTGGAGAAAGCAGTCCTTTCTGGACACGGCTGCAGGAGCTGCATGCTGCGGCATGGTACTGCAGCCAACACGAGAAGCTGTCCTCAGTGGAAGGTTGCGGCTGAGCATCTTCTCCCCATCTGCTTCATGGCTCCTTGAACAGAAGAGCACTTAGAAAGGGTTAGGGTACAGAGAGAGAGACAGGGTGGCCTTGCTGTGGACTTCAGATTACTGGAGAAATACTTAGATGCACTCTGTTTCCCAGACCTCACACTGCACAGCACTGGAGCATTGTATCAAGTGTGCAGTCAGGTGTGGAGTCCAAGCCCTTGTTGCTCCTGCAGGGCAGTTATATTAATGCCAACTCACATTCTCCTTTCCACTAATTATAGCAAGGTAGGGCATTTCTGTCTACTCTTTGTCTTCACAGAAATCTGCGAGGTAGTTTAGAATATTTTTAAAAAAAAGCAACAATGAAAATTATTTAACTGCATTGTTCTGTAGTTTCCCAGTCTTCATGAATCAGAATGACATGAAATTGTCACCACTGAACATACTCACTCGAGTCAGGTGTGACTGATGAGCAAGAGAACCAAAGGAAAATAAAGCGAGCTTCACAGATCACTGTTAAATTCCAGCTAAATAAATAATGTATATGTGCCACTTGATGTATAAGGTCAAAGAGGTCAGATCTCCAGTAATTGTTGTAAATGCATCCAGCCAGGCCAGAAGCAGTTAAAATCTTTATTTTTGGTCACATATTCACTTAACAGTAAATGAAGACAAATATACCCTTAAATATCTGCATGTAACATACTTTATTCACACTATGTGTCGTAAAGTTGTCATTTCTGTAGCACTTCTGAATCTATCTGAAGAGCTATCCCTGTGGTATCACAAAATAGCTTCCTAGAAAAGTAATTAACAGAAGGCTTTTTTTTTTTTAAGTTCAGAAAAGATAAATAACGTAGGCGTCTGATTTCCTGTCACTCTTGGTTAACTTTATATGAAAATGGATAGCTTCCAAATTAAAGCAGGCACCGGACTGTCTGGAGAAAAATGCATCTGTAAAGAAATGTGTACATTACATATTCATTTAGTTCCAAATGTCTTTAATTGTATTTTATATATAACAGTCGCATGTTCTGAAATATGGTACCTTTTTTACTTCATGTGTCAAAACCAGCATGCCAGAAAGGCTGAGGTTGTTTCTTACACAATTTAGGTTAAGCATTTCCTTTCCCAAATTCACTCATACATGTCCACTTTCTTCCTTCCCCACCAGCATGTTTCTCTGAGCGGTGGAGGCTCAGTATGAAGTGGCTTTACACCATGTTTTATTAAGAAGATAAATACACAAAAATCATTCAAGCCAGTGAGCAGCACGGTCAGGAGTACTGAGAACCAGCATTTTCCCCCCAAACCAAAAATTGCTATTTGTATTCCTCTGCATTTACTGCAAGTGGCTGTAGGCTAAGCTTGTATAGCTAGAAAGAAAGGAAAATCAAGAGTATTTCTTTTTAACTCTTATGGCTAACAGATGTTTAAGGAGAGATGGGATGGAAGACACTCTCTCTCTTTGCAACTATTTTGAAATGAGATGTTGTGGGTGATTTTTTTTCTTGCACATGCTAGACATTATTAGTATTCAAATACCAGCAGCATAATGCTAATCTAATTTTGCATTTATTTAAAACTAGTTGCACAACTGCGGTCAGATACAGAGGCAGGTACAACTTTATGTGACTGCTGCAGCTTTGAGACCTGAAGTAGAAAAGGGGAAGACATCTGTGAGATTATTGATTAAAAATGCAATCAAACCCAGTATTAATATAACGTATATAAAATGGCCATGATTTGGCAGTTCTGCAATATTTTCCAAGAGGCCTTTTCCAATTTTAATTACAATCCTAGGGACATCTGATAAAAGAAAACATATTATCAGAGACATCCGATACAGTAAAACATATTAGCTGGGTAATTTCTGATTTCATGGAAGTAGTAGTCCAGAACAGAAGTATGCTGTCTAGAAAAAAGGCATGGGATGGGGGACCAAGTGCAATGTGACAGTTGGAAAAAATACCATTAGCAGAAAATGAATAGTCTTCCTTGCACCAAATTGTCAATGTTTAGCCTGCAGGAAAAGTTAAAAATACATAAATAGAGAGGACATAACAATGAACTGAGCTTCATAACTGTGGAGGAGTCTGAGAACAAAACTATGTGGGAGTCAGAAGAGGAAAGAATGAAATTATTCATTTGGGAAACCCACCAAAAAGGAGTTAGTCACGGTCTAAATGTTTGTCCTCATAGGACGACCAAGTGCAATGTGAGACAGTTTGAAAAATACCATGAGTAGCAGTCGTAATTTATGGTAAAGTCTGCATGAAAGATCTTTCAGTAGCTTAGAGATGGCTAAGCAGGAACCAAAACTTTATTGTTTTTCTGTAGTGTGTTTGTTCCCATGAGGAAGCCTTAGGAAACACCCATCCTTCCCATGCTGTTCCTGCTCCCAAGTAGGAATGGCCCTACATGCAGAGTACATCCCTGAAAAAAGAATCAAACTGCATGACAGTGGTTGTTTCTAAAGAAGCTTATCCTCTCCCATGAGAAGAAAAATTTAGACAATGGGCATCACCACCTTCACATGTGTAAATCACTGTCTCAGGAGGAAAGCGCATTACCCTTCTTTACCCCATAAGCAGTATCACAATAGGCACAAATCTGGGCTTGTGTGTAGATGTAGCTTCAGTGGGAGGTGGAAGAGGTGAAACGTCACACTCACACAGGGTGTGCTAAAAGTCTGTGAACAGCCTCTACACAGAACTGACATTTTCTGAAACACAGCAAGTCCTTCCTCTCTCCCCCCTACCTCCCCAAAGGGATTAGTGCTCCTGATAACACCCAGTTGCATTCTCATCAATAAATAAAAATTATTTTTATTTTCTACTACTGTAATTTATTGCATTCAGGAATTTCAAAGCTCTTCATAAGCATTAATGACATCTGTGAAAAGAATATTTTAAATCTGGTTACAGAGGGATTAGCTGGGGTGAAGGTGGATGGGGTCACTTTCTGTGATGTTGCTGCTGGCAGAACAGGCCAACTTCTTTTGGCCCCATTTGCTGATATAGGTTGAGGGATCAGATGGAAAATAATGTGGTAGGCTGGGGTAGAGGACGGAATGACACACCCGGATTGTACGCCTTATTCCATCCCCAGACCAAGGCTGGACAAACTTGTGGCTGGCCACAGGCCCAGAGCAAGAACAGCCCGGGTGAATTGATGTAAAAGCAGAGTTCAAAACTGCAGAGACCGAACCCCCAGTTCTTTGTTCCGATGTTTGTGCTACAACTTGCCACATTGCAGAGTGGCTCATGAAACTCTGTCATAGCTTTGTGCTGGAAATGGAAGTTAACACAGAAGCATAAGTAAAGGCTTCTTAGTAAATTCTGAATTAATGTTTTTCACTGTATTTCTTCCTATCATTTAGATCGCTTTCAGACAGAGACAGTTTCTGAGTGATTATGTCACTTACGTTTTACCACTTGCATCTGAGTTATTCACTGCACATCCTCCACTAGAAATTAATAGGGGTTTTGCCATTGCATTAAGTGGTAGCAAGACCAGGGTTTGACAGGGAGGAATATTGTTTTTCTACATTGTACGAACTTCCTTTGGTCAAGACGATATTGCTTGAGGGAAGATGGTCTTTTTTCTTCAGTCTTCCTTTGTTTTGTTCCAGAAGTGCAGCTGTCATGCTTGTGGTTGTTTTTTGAAATCATTATTACTTTGAAGAAAGTTAACAATAGTAATACAGAATAACAATTGGTGCCAGTAGTTGGCATTTGAATTCAGAAACACTATGCTGCATTAATCTATTAAATTCAGGACATATCTTTAGAGCATCAGAGGAGCTTCTTGACCAGTCTGAGGTGTTTGAGTAATTTTTTTCTCTCTCGTAATTAAAGTTTCTAGCTCCCTGTTCAGAATCAGTTTCTTCACCAACTGTTCAGTGAATAAATCTATGTGAGTGATTTCCTGACAGTCGTACATTAGGAATTATGGCATATCTCTGCTCATAACTTACAGAACTATCTCAATACAGAGAAGAGACCATAAAACATGCCAAATGGGGATTTCTCAGATATGCTAATTGCTGCTATATAAAGAGCACGGGATGAAGAGCTGACACAGAGGAAGTTCAACTAGAAAGTACCTGCCACAAATCTTTGAAGGTCCACAGAGAAGCAAATCCTTCTGCTGCCACTTCCTGGCAGAGCTCTGCTGAGCGAAGCCTTTGTAGCTGAGTGAGCTTGGGCAGGGAGGGCTGGTGGCTCCCTGCAGGTTCTGTGGCCAGACAAGATCTGGGACAGACGTCTTGACTCTGGGAGCTGCTGCCATCATCTAGGGGCCTGTGGAGTTGGCAAAGTACCAGTATAATAAGCAGTCCCCACCTTCTCTTGCCTTCTCAGGTGTGGTGCCCAGGCAGGGTTCTCATCTGTTCTTAAATAGACCCAAATGCAGGCCTCATTAATTTCTCTTGAAATGGACTGGATTGCATTTAGCACTCCCATTTTCTTGTCTATGAGTTTGGCTCTCAAAATAAAGCTGCTGTTTTCTTTAGACTGAATGTTTGTGTATTCAGAGCAAGGCTGACTAATGGACATCCACCGCCTCTTCCGTGAAGGTTAGGTTTGCCATTCAGTGACAGAAAGATGGTGTCCATGTAAATCATCCTCTCCTTTTTTGCAAAATTTGTACTAAATTGACATTCATGCCAAACTTAGCAAATTAACTCCATATCTCTAGAGTACCATGAAAGAATTTACAGAGCAGAGTGGGAGATACAGTCTAGCAAATTTGCTGTAAGCAGGTGTGAGTTACACTCTTGTAGCTTTTTTAAATGATACGTTTTATGCACTGACTACAGATAGGTATTTTTGCACTCAGTGGAGTGAGGCTGGATCACTGAACTCATTTTAAGTAGGCCATTAAGCATCTCTGTTTAATACTGATTTTTAGCCATTGCACTTGAACTCTTTGCCCGCAGGCTGACCTGGCAGACAAAAATCAAAATAGCTGTGCCCCAGCAGCTAACAGCAGCTCTGCTACATCTGCTGATACACCTGTACACTTTTTTTTTTTTTTGCAAACAAGTTTTTTGTACTATTTATGAAATACACATCTTACTAAAGGTAATAATTAATGTGGAAAGATGAAACCAAATAATTATTATTCCATAATTTCAATATAGAACACTTTTTAAAAATAAGTCAGCTAGACGAATCAAACAGCATAGAAATGGAATGTCCCTTTTCAGGCCCTGTGGGAAATTCAGCTAATGAACTGAACAATATCAGTTTCTAGACAGGCAAGAAAGTCTGCTTAATTTAAAGAAATAAATTCAACTATTTGCCTCCTTATTTAAAATCATAGTTTTGGGAATGATCACATAATATGAAAAAAGTAACTTCAGTATGGTCTGTGTGTTTTTAACCACCAAGCAAAATACAATTAACTTTAAAATGGTAAATTGTAATGCTTACAAAAAAAATTTTCTGCCTTCTGGGTGTGACTATCATTTGAATGTGGTGATGT
This sequence comes from Manacus vitellinus, assembly GCF_001715985.3. Lineage (NCBI taxonomy): Eukaryota > Metazoa > Chordata > Aves > Passeriformes > Pipridae > Manacus > Manacus vitellinus. Next base: position 27,440,665 of record NW_021940813.1, read on the forward strand.
CACCCTGTGAGCCATTAAAGCATTATCAATGAGCAGGCTGTGCTTTTTCTAATGATTACTGTGGGGTTGAAAAAGACTCTGCAATGTTCCTGCAGTTTGTTCATCATTTTTGTTTGATAATTGTCCTAAAAATCAATGACAGCTACTGAGTACAGAAATTTGATTTAACCAAGTATAAATATAGGCAGCAATTTAGACTGTTCTTGCTCAATAGGAAAATGTCTTTGGATAATAAGTGGATTCCTATCTAAATTCATGAGTTCTTTTATGACATTTTGGGTTAAGCCTGAAATAGATTAATCTTTTTCTGATAAAGTTGCATAAGCTGTGATTTCTCTGGTGACCACATTTAATTGGATATTAAATAAAGTGCTTATCTCTACACCAACAGGTTTTACAGGCTGGATTTCACAGATTAAATAACAAGTAGTAGGCACACACAAAATTTTTTTGATTAAACCGTGATATGCTCAGATTAAAAATTAGACTGTCTTGATTAAGGTAGGCTTTTGAGGTGCATTATTGCAACTGAGGGTTAAATGCACAGAATAGAGGGAAACTGCAGGATGGTGCAAAGAGCCATGAGGACAGGTCAGGTCTGTGCATTCTTCCTTTCCTGCTTATTCTTCAGCAAATGTACAGTGGTGTGATTTTTTTTGTTGGGTTTAACAAGAAGCTTGAATTCCTGATAATGTTTTTGAAAAGCTTGAGGTCGGGATTCATTATGCAAGGTGCTGTACAAGCGCACAGCGAGAGGTATCCTGTGATAGAGCCTATCAGCCCTGGAAAGGCAGAGGAAAGGTTAACAGAAGCCTGGAAAGTAAATTAACCTATCGCACCTGAAGAAAGGAGATAGGGACAATGCTGAGAGAAGTACCCAGATGGAAAAACATAGATGGTGTCTGGGAGGAGGAAGTCTTAATAGGGTGAGCAAAGACCACACTAGGGAGGAAGAGTGAGGTAAGAAGGAGGGGATGGAGAAGGTGAAGCTGAAAGCACAGCCTGGCTGTTACAGGAGGCATTTGTCTGGTACTCTGCTTGCTGGAGAAGGCAGACTGGCAAAAGGGCTCCAAAGGGGCGAGAGGTAGTTAGGACTCGCTGCATTTCCTTTAATGATAATGGAGGACACTCTTTGGAGCTGAAAGGACACTTCTGTCTGAGAAAAGGACAGGACATTGAAGGAATTTGTCTGAATGGCTCTGGTACATTGGTGAGATCCATTGAAAGGAATAGAGCAGCTGTGCAGAGTAAGACAGGAGGGGCACCACCAGTGTGAGCCAGAGGCCTTACAGGAGGAGAAAATAAATGAAGACATTTGCGTTGAGTAAGCTGTGCTAAACCAAATGATGTGGAGCTCACACTAATTACCATTTTCTCCCCACTGCTATGACATACTGTGAATGTGAGAACAAACTGATGCCTTCCTATGTAATCAAGCCTGCTTTTGACTTTCTGTGCATGGAGCTGGCAGCCCTCTGATAGCATTTAGTTGGTTTTGTCCTCATATATGGGATGAGAGAATTGCAGTAGCACTATGCAGCCAGCTCAGGAGCTTGGACAACCCTTTCCTGGTGGATTTTTTTTTACTTTGGAAAGATCAACCAGGAAGAGCTGTGGTGTGAGTTTATCTTTTTTTTCCCCCTAAATAAAATTGACCCATTGCACAGAGCATGCAGTTGTTCCCAAGCTAATGTCAGACTTGGAAATTGTAGTTGCTTGCTGAACACAGCTTACAGCAAGTCGGCAAAGGCTGGCAATGCTACAGGTGCCGTGCATTGTTGGCCAGGCTCTGGTGACTCCCGGCTGCTGGCATCATTTGGCTGAGATTCAAGGCACAAGGCGTTAAACAATCCCAAGTGTGTTACTGAAAGACAAAAATGGAAAGTAGTTCCACCGAGTAATGGGGACATGCATAATGGCCTCATGCTATATTCCAGTCTGGGGTCACTGGGCCTGTCTTTTTACCTGGTAGAAATAGCTGGTGTCCCGATGATAAAGATGTTGACAATTATCTTCTCTATCCTCCAAAGACCACACAAAGCTAAGCCTTTTCTTTTTACTTTTGCCTAATTTTCTTTTATTTGTCTTGTCATGATTTTGACATTGGCATGAGGCTATTTTCCAGAGGAATTTTTTTTGTCTTCTTAGCATTTGGTAATGCAAAACATTTTGTTAAGATTTTTTTCTCTGAAGCCACATTTTTTGTTAAGACTTTTTAGGATGGTGTTCTCTTTCCTACCTCTCACAGAAGTCAGCTAGTACATTAGCAGCCATTATTTCTCCCTAGGCTTCAGAAAAATGGTAAATTACTTAAATTTTTCTCTGGCTTTTTTTATTTCCAGTAAAAAAATAAAACAACATTTCCAAAAAAATGAAACACCAGGAAAGGGATGGCAAGCTTCAGAGCTTGTGTTGCTTTTGGAAACCAAGAGTTGGGTCAGGGGCTTCATCAGTCCACAGCCACATAAACGGGTTTCTGTGGAAAGGAGGGCTGTACAGGGCTGTCTGGTGGCAGCCACAACCTGCCCTTGGAGATGAGTCAGGCTGCTTCTCAGTGTCCAGCTGGGAATTCCCAGGGATGTCTGCAACCTCTGCTGTTAACAAGCAGGTGGCACGTTCCCTGTGCAGTCAAGGCAGTGGTAAACTGTTACGTGATAGCTTGGAGACTTTTCTTAGCAGAGCTGTATCTGTTTTTAAACCTTGTGCAGACCCATGAATACGTGAGTTAGCACATAGCGTACCCTTAGAGGTGTGGTTTGCAGGGGGGCTGTTTGTCTGTAGGCCTCCTTTCTCCCCTAATAGACCTGGGGAATTGTTCAAGGGGAAGCAGATTTCTTTAAACGTCTCTGCTCTGTTAGGGTGTCAGTGCTAAGATTGAAAAGATGGTATCTAGATCACCTCAAAGTGTAGGTATGTTTCATTTCTAGGTAACGGGGACCACGGTCTCTGCAGGTATAAATTGATCTCATGCCACCAACACTGGGCATTTGCCTCTTTACTTGCTGGTCTCTTACCAGACACAAGTAAGTTCCCAGGGTCCACACACCCTAACAGTAGTTTAATCTCTACTTTAACAGAGGGTCTTTGTAAAATTCACGTATGCAAATAGAGTGTTTCTAAATTGCCAACACAACAGCAGAAGCTTAAGTGCAATTTTTATTCCAATAAAGACATGATGAAATTATGCCTAATGGTCTGCAGACTGCACTTTTATATGCACTTGCAATGCTCCCATTGACTTCAACTGCTGTTGTCAAGGTATTTCAGTACTACTGAGCTAAGGATCATTACCCTGTGCTATTACAATACATTAAACTAATGCTATCATTTTTCTATTATAACAACAATACCTGGCGACTAAAGGCTACCTCCGACCCAATAACTTGCAATCAAATATTTGTTTCGGATTTCAAAATGCATATAAATTATGAGACCTGACAAAAATGTCCAGATTAGACTAGCCCATACCTCCACCTCGGTCTTTAATTATTTGCATGTCAACAAAACAAACTTGGCACTGATAAACAGTTTAGACATACTAACATTTTTAAGAACTTGAGGATTTTAGTTTATAAGTAAGTTGTGAACTAAGCTTTCATTGACTTCCATGCAAACAGCGTTGGAATAATAGATCTATACTGTACATATCCCAAATCTCTGAGCTTGTGTCCTTCAAAAACAAAGTAATTCCCTGACTACTGTTGATGAAGCATGCATCAGGGAATAGTTATACGAGTGTCTTGGAGCTGTGCTCAGTTGTCTGACTTCTGCTATTAAAACCAATCCACTATTTTGGGTGAGTCCTGTTTGCTCTAATGTAACGAAAAACACTGTACTTAAGTGCTGCAAGGAGAAAGCTTTGCAGAGATTACTGGTTCCTAAGAAATTAATAATTTTAAATCCATAAAGGAAAGGAAATTCACTGATTATATAGCCTTTGCTACACTTTCTGATTGCTTGCTACTTCTTCTATCTTTTTTACTACCTAAAAAAGAAAAGGAGCTGGAAAAGGGTTGAACATTTGACTGATATTACCTTTATGATAAAGTGAACCACAGACTAGGAGGGGGAAAAAAAAGAAACCAAGACCCTGAGTTCCCTTGGAAACCTCTGCAAACTCATCTTAAAAATGTACACACAACATCTGCCAGACAAACAGGAATGAGGACGCGATAACCAAAACAGAATCCAGATGTGCACAAAAATGGGCTTCTTGCTGTTATTCCTGTGTCGCTTCACTGCAAATTTACAGCTAAGAGATACGCAAAAACATAGTTGATTCACATAGTAGGTCTTTTTGATATTGTTTTCTCCCCAAAATCCAGGAGTTACTTGTTTATTGTTACATGTTGTTCGCTGTTAAGTTGGGAAAAACCCTTAATTTTTCCTTTTTAAGAACCAGTTTTCAAGAGCTACTCTTCAAGATGAAAACATTGTTATGAAAGAACAAATACTAAAGTTATGTACAGATCTGGAAAATTGTGTTTTTAAGACATCAGGCCAACAAGTTTCATTGCAAAGGTATTTCATGGTTCAGACTCAGGACTTATTCTAATATGCCTAAGAATTTTGCTTATGGAACACATTCAGCCTTGATTGCAGAAGTCCTAATTTGGCCTCCTTTTTCTGTGCACACGAAGTTGCAGATGCAGAATCAGCTGTTTGTGCACGTGGGCATCAAGTTTGATGCCCACTTACTTTAAGAGTACATAAGATTATCAGCATGTAAGATTCAGTGTTGGCATCATAGATGCTTCCAAGTGGCGCCTCTCATGTCCCTTGCTAATGGACAGGTAAATCAAGAAAGAAAAGGATTGGTTCCTCCTGCAAGAGGAAAGAGTTGCAGTACTGGTTAGGTTCAGGAGACCTGGGTTCGGTTTCTGGTAGTGTTACCTCCTCAGGGGTATCTCCCACACTCTGTGAAGAGCATGGGAAGAGCTCTCTGTACGGAAAGAACAGCAATAGAAAGCACTCCGGTGCTATCTGGGGGGTGCACAAATTGCCTCATCAGTGTTGCCACACTGGGTGAGTGTGGTAACACAGCTGGAAGATTAAAGGGAATTTCTTGTATTGTCTGGAGGCCCTTCCTGCAAAACACAAACAAGATGTACATGGTAAAAAAGCGTACATATCAGCACCACTCTGCTCTCCTGGCTGTGTAGCCCCTTCGTTATTAATGGAGATTTCATTTGAATTCTTTGCTTGCTGTTTTGCTGTTAAAATCTTGACATTTACCATTTGCAGCTAGTTATATACTTCTGTGAAATAGCACTGATGATGCAGTGGCATTAATTATTTGCCTTATAAAGGTGTCCATTCTCCAGAAACTGCTTCTCAAGCAATAACCTCCTTTTGTAAGCATGTGAAGATGCCCACGCAGATATCTGCAGGAACTCTTTACAAGTCCCAACCCCTCCATGTAAAGGTGTGTATCTCTAAAACGTGCAGATTTTAAATCCCAGTGCCTGTAATACAGAGCAAATCAGCTTCTGAAATGAGTACCAGAGGAAGAGGACTGAGGACACGGAGGTTTGAGTACCTACAGTAAGAGCTGTATTCAGGCTTCTTTGATCAGTCTGTCTGAAAAATAACTGTGCTCCAACTTAATCATCTAATTCTGCACAGTACTTAAAATAAACAAATTAATTCTACAGAGGGATTTAAATTGAACAAATGTATTCACTAAGGAAAGCATAGTTGCATGACTGAATGGCTTAAAATACATCTAAGGCGAAACTGTTCTTCGAGTTACCAGCAGATCTGCAGATTTGCTCTTTAAACAGTCTATGGACCTTGATAATCACATTCTTTCCTTAATTATCACAGATTTACAGACAGGAAACAATTTAAAAAAAATGTTATGACAGTTTGTGTAAAACCAGCTAGGTTATTTAGCTATGAAATAGCCATAGCTAAGAAAGATCTATTTTTGGAGTGAGGACAAGAGAAGCTAGAGTGTCATTCTGTTGTTAAGAGGCTCTCGAGATACTGCATGAAACTTCTAATGGACATACTGAAGTTGTGGGGGTTCGGTCACTGTTGCATTAATAATAACACTCTGCTTTCACAGGGCATGATGCTATACCCTTTTTAGTTTGAAAGGGTTGCATTTCTTCTCTACTAGATGATGCTAGGTGACCTTTGAAAATATGTGGATAAATGAAAGGGCAATAAATTTTGTGCATGTCATGATTAAGAGAAGTAATTCTCATATTTCCCCTTTTTATCTTCCTTTTAAGGCATGCCACTTGCAAATAGAAGTGCCTGAGGATGGTTCAGAAAGCAATTCAAGATTGTATCTTCTTGGACATGATAGGAAGTTTTGGTATTGGATTGCATGACTGAAATGTGGACTTAATAGGTATTAGTGTTGCATTATATTTCATATACTGATTGAATGGGTTTGATGAGCAAAGACAGAGGATTAGCATGCAAACCACCCCCATTGTTTCATATTAAAGAGTGAATATTTAAGAGCTGAAAAAGCAAATTTGTTTCAGCTACATGGCACACATTTTTTGGTATGCAAATGTGCCACATCTGTGTATTTGTTTTGCTGCAGATACAACCAGCAAGAGTTTAGTGATGAAATCTGTTCTTAATTATGATAGCAGCTGTTGGAGCAGTAGCCATTTTTTTCCTCCTGATGTGAACTTGCCTGATTTACTCATTTTTGTCTGCATTTGTCAGGGCTGCCAGTGCAGAGAGAGAACTCTTTGTGAGGGGTTGCAATTTGTTTTCTGTGTGAGAGCCAGTGAAAATTGACTAAATCTGCACAGCAGGGTAGTTTTATCTTTTCTTTTCCTGCATTGCAAGCTGTTGTACCTCTGCTCCAGCACAAGAGTCCTATAAAAGTACCAAATAAATGAGGGAGCTGTTAAGTGTTCCAGCAAGTATCTTAAGCAGCAGTTTGTGTAAACGAACTATGCCTTAATGAAGAAGGAAAAAGAAGTCTGACATCATAGCTGTGGGACAGATGGCATTAATATAATGAATTGATAAACACTTTGGAAGCTTATTTTTCCTTTCTCAATTATTTCATTTCCATATATGAGCCCAGTACATAACTGAAGTTTGTAAATTCCAGACAGTTTAATACTCTATTTCCTCAATATTTTGGTAGTAGCAAGAAAGAGAAAGAGTGTGAAGATTATAAAAGGATGATAAAAAGCCTCCTTTTTGAGTACACAGTCTCTTACAGTAATTTGTTAACGAGGCAATGCTGTTGCAAATCAACAGAGAAAACGACCAAGAATGCTTCATAGCATAATGAAAAATTGGCTAAAAATTGCAGTTGAAATGAAAACAGAATAAAGAGAAGACATAAGTTATTGATACTAAAACTTCTGTGCTAAAAGCCTGCTGAATGCAACATTTATTGTCTCCCTACAATCACAGACTAATAGTCTGTTTCACACTGGATTGTTTCCACACCAATATTTTATGCCTTGTTTTTCTTCTGATCTAGGCAACACTAAATTTAAACAGATTTCAGCCCTGCTCCTCTTTTGGTTAACTTTTTGATGCCTTATCTGGCATGACTGAAACCAGTGAAAATAGCCCCAGAATACAGTGAGAGCTGGAATAGGTCTTGAAAGAATGTGCATAATTTGCCATTCTTTATTGAGAGAAGCAATTTTCTTCTGTTTCCACAAACAGAAAGAGTTCAACGGATTGTACAGCTCTTCTCTTAAGATAAGGATTCTCCCTTTATTTTCTACAATTCAACTTTTCCTCTTTCACTTTTAACCTTGGAGTCTTGCATATAGCTAAAAGAAACACAAGATCATGAGAAAATGAGACAATGCAGGTAAACTATACCTTACTTACAAACAAAGGTTATCTCAAAGTTAAGCTCTCTGAAGTAGTACATCTGTAAGTATAGATTGTTTCTCAGTAGAAGAATATGCTTCTATGTCATGGAGATGCTCATAATAAGAATTGATGGTCAGAATAAGAACATGGGCATGGATACCACGGGAGAATCATCAGAAATCTTGTCCACAAGTAGTTGTTTACTTAAAAAAAAAAAAAAGGCAGAAAGAGGATTATGCAGTCGATTCCAGCAAGGAACTGGAATGGTATGCATGTGTAGTAGGTAGGCAGGAAGACACAGTGCTTTATATAGTGATGGGCAAAGCATACTGGAGGGCTCACCAGCGGTACCACTGCCTGTCTGCTGCCAGTGCAGCCACCTTCATGGTGGATGACAGCAGCGCATCCTCACTGGAATAAATATCTTCTCTTAGAATTTACAGACTCCTAGTTTACTATTTTTCTGAGCTTTCCAAGATGCCTGGTCATGGCCAGTTTTATCCTTTTGAGCTGTATATATTGTTCCCATTAGCCTGTATGTTAGAATGCAGCTATGAATCTCTGTGGTTTCCCATATTTTTCTTTGAGCATGACTTTCTTTAGAAAGGTATTTCGTCTCCTGTCAGGAAGCCCAGGTGCTGTTGTTGATGGAATATAAAAAGGAGGTTTGGGACTTTTGTCTATATCACATGCATGTTTTCATGAGAAGTATAGTTGGGAGGAAAGCAAGAGTCATAATGAAGTTACTGGAGAAGTGAGGAAGGTCTCAATTTTCCACTAAAGTGGAAATTTAAAATTTGTCTTCTCTGACTTTTTGTTTTAACCATTTCATGTCTTCTGTGTGGACCTGCCATTAGATGTCTGTAATACAGATGTGGTCATGTGAACTAGTGACTCACGGCTCCAGTTGCACTCAGTTGCAATAAATAGACTGCTTTTAGATGCAATTAGTCTGACCTTCCCAAATGTCCATTTAGAATAAGAGAAATCCTTGAAAGCATGTAAACCTCTCCATCAACCAACAAGGGAATGTAGAGCAGTTAGCTTACATGTACATGTCTGGTAAGTCAAATAAATGCCTCGTTTTCTCTGTCTGTTTTCTACTGCTGCTGTGCCAAGCATATTGCATACCTAAATAACTACTGTTGTTTTGAACAGTAGTCACTGAGCCTGTAGCTGTGAATTGCATATTATTCACTTAGTGGATTTTTTTCCTCTCAAAAAAGTACCATTTACAAGAGGTTATAGGTTTTAGCAAGGTGTCTTCGCACTTTACTATCATGGTTACAGTAATAAATATACAGAAATGTTGCTCTGTAGCATTATGTCACTGAAATTTGCTGACACAGTAAATGCAAAATTGAGTACAGTGAATTATGGCTTATGACTTCAGCATATGTTACAGAGGGTACTTTAGTAGAAGAGGTGCATATGATACTAATTACACTGTGAAATCACACTATAATAATACTTCAAGTAATCAACTTCAGAGTGACAAAATTTTCTTAAAAGGCATCTTGTTGGGGATGCTGTCTGTTCCGATTCTTATGCCTTTTCCTTATTACATAAAAAACATTTACTTTTGTGTTGGCAAATATTTTCAAATATATTCTATATAAAAACAGAAGTCTGATACTGCATTTGGATCAATGCATAGCGTTTCAAAGCACTTGAGGCTGCAAAATCTTCAAACCTTTTCTCTGCCTCAATGAGAAGACCACATCTCCTCTATTTTCACATCATGTCATCTAGAAGGAGCAAAGATGTATTATAAATGTCACTTCCTGCTGTCTCGTAACTTACAGTCTGTTAGCGAGTATAAGAGAAGAAGATGCCCTATACTCAACACCTCAAAGTCTGCATGGTTGAGAAGTGTGTTCTGCGAGGAATTTGGAGAAGAAACCATACCCAGTCCTTACTGATCTGAGTAGCAACTTGGCAGCAGTTACCCCGGGCTGGGAATGAAAAAGTGGGATGTTTGATGCACTTCCACTTCTCCACCCTACCTCCTCATGTTCCCACAATTAAGACGCGTTTGAGGATAAAGTATACAACCCTGCCTCCCTGATGGAGATGCACACAGAAACACCCTAGTACTCACCTCCAACATCCTGCTCCATCTTCTTACGATGTCGGTTATCTTCTAGTCATCGTTGCCACTGCAGGATGTTTGTAGGGATTTATTTTTCCTTGCATAACATGAATTTTTTCCTCCCAGATGATTTGCACAACTACATGACTTCTGGAGCTAAAGTTCAAAAAATAACAGATCATAGAAAAGTGCGTAATGCATAAAATCTATATCAGTGTAGGTTAAAAATTCAAAATACCAGGTTTGTTCTCAGTACTACTAGGTTTACTCTCAGTCCTTTCTAGAAAAAGCACAATATCTTTATTGTGTAGGTAAAGACAAAAGGAGAAGTCCTGACTCCATTGTCCTGGCTCTCATAAATTTCTCATGAGCTTCGAGGTTTTTAAAAAAAATGTTTGGTATATTATTATATGCCAGCTAGGTTAATTTTCTGTTTGTGAATAGTAGATTCTTCAAGGCAGTTGGTGCAGAGATGAACAGAACTAACTGCTTTAACTGGGGAAAATAAAAAAAAAATAGAAATGTTAAAAGAGTTAATTCCAAAATTTCAAAGTATCATTTCAACTGATATCAAAACATTTGGTTTCAAATAAAATAAATTGTTTTGAGGAAGGTAGTACTATTAATTTAGTATTCCTTGTTTCCTTTTTGAAGAAAAAAAACCAAACCCAAAAATATTCAGCTCAAATGAGAACAGTTTTTCTTACAATTTTCACTTCAGCTACCAACCCAGAAAATCCATTATTTTCACATTTTTAATTCATGGTAAAGTCTTAGGAGCTATTTTGCCCTGTCACTTGATGGGCATATTGCAGGAAATACCTTAAATATTTATGAATGTATCAAACTCTATGACACAAGTAGATTGACTATCAGATTTGTTTTCTGAAGTAAACTTTACAGATGTATGATCTCTGTATGATGAAGAAAGTCTTGCTTAAACTGATGCCAGAAACATTTCATTATAAAACACATGGTTCAAAATAGAAGTGGGGGGAACCCAGAAGGTATTTTTTGTCCTTCTGTCTTGGGTCGCTGCAGACTGAGCTATACTAAATGTTTAATTCATAGCCAAGAAATATGTGATTTTTAGTAGGTTTTCCTGCTGGAGTACAACTCTCTGTGACTTAATTGGAAATTTAATTTAATTTAAATTGAAAAGTTTTTTCATTTGTGAAGTATTCCCATCAGAAATCTAGGATATCTTGCAGAATTAAACTGTATCATTGTTAAACCCTAATTGACTATTTCCCATCTATGTGCTTTCATAGTCATAAGTCTCTGTTTGAATTTTGCATTGTGTGTATTTGATGACACGTTCCTTTCTTTAATGCATCCATTTTTCCTAAAGAAAAAGTGACAATGAAAATAAATAATTAACATTGAAGTTGGAAAGTGATTAATTTATTGAACATTTGCTGAGAAAGCATTGAGGTAAACCCACAATATATTTTTGGATGTGTTTTGGATCAAGGTCAAGCTAAAACAAAAGGCCTCAACTTTGCCGTGAGGGAACTCACTAGCACCTTTCCAGGAGCATCAGTATTTGCCATACATGGAGTGAACAGTAATTGCCTTTAATACAGAGGGAAGGGCTGCAGAAGTCATTGTGTTTGGAGTCCTCCATCTAAATCAGAGTGGCTTCCTTCTCCTTCCAAGGTGGAGTGTTGCTTCTTGCAGACTGTAGTTCCAAGTGCCACATCAGGCAGAGGAAACCTAATGCTATAGTTGTGGAAGACAAGACAGGTACAAGCTACTCAAGGGAAGTGTATGCCTTTGGTCCCACTTCAGTAAATCCTATGCTAAGCTTTAGGGGTAAACCAATGTTTAATTGTCATTTTAAAAACTTGTATTTCAGTCAGCAGAGGCCTTTGGAATATTTTTTAGTAAATCAAGTCACAGCATTTTGGCTGCACAAATTGCATCCATCAATTCACTTTGTGTGTTGTTAAGAGGGTGATGGAAGGGAAGAACAGTACAAACTAGCAGGGAAGATTAAAACAAACCAAAAAAAAGCTAACTGCTACATTACTGACTGGCCACAGTCCGACTCAGATGGTTATTTCTGTCCTCACTGGTGTCGGGGCTGCAGACACAGGGAATGCACTACTGACTGTGTCAGTGTCCTGGTGTTAGTTCTGTACCAACTCCTGTAGCAGCACTGGAAAAGCTGGAGAGAGCTGGCTTCCCTCATGGGGGTTTGTATTTCCTTTTCCATGAGGCTGGAGAAAAGAGTGTGTAGAGTGGTGGACCCACATCAATACTGGCAGCACTTGCTGCTGCACAATATTAACATTTGAAGGCTGGGGTCATTTTTTCAAAAAGTGGAAAACTAAATAATCATCTGTAGGCATTGACCTGATGTTCTTCTGTCGATTCATCATGCACCCGGTGGCCACTGCTGATGTGAAATGAAACTTTCTGAGGTTTTTGCAAGGAGCAGGGTTGCTGCTTATTGTGTTGATTTGGCAGCTCTTGCTGTTGTTTTAGTTACTCTTAAGGTGAAGACAGTTTCTGTGGGCACAGACTGAGACTTTCTTTTCTGCGCTGTAGAAGCATGGCCCAAGTGAAGTGGGCCACAGCTGAAGTGGGGAGTGCCACAGCTGAAGTGGGGAGGAGCTCAGGAGGATGATGGGTGGCCAGCCTGGAAACCAAAAACCATCAGACCCCGCATACTTGAAGGTTTAATTTTGAAATTCCTGACTCAGACATTATTTTCCTAAGCATGATGTGCTGAAAAAAACCCCAAAAGGTGAGAAGTAGGTGGATCAATATGAACTATGTATGGCCTTATTTTTATTTGTTATAAAGTCCCTTTATCTGCTTTTTATCTCCATTATAAAGGAGCCCTAAAATTAGTGTAGAAATTGCAATTTAAAATCCACTGCATTCATTGTAAAGAGATTCCCTGTCAGGATGAAGAAAGAGAGACATGGTTTAGTGATAATGAGAATCAGGCCCATTATTCCCAAGAAATTCATTTTTCTTGAGTGAGAGAAGGGGAACTTCTAGGTAATTTCAGTAGTTGTTTTATTCTGTAAAGAATAAACAAAGGAGACTCTGTACCACTGGCAAATTTGATCTATAATGCCTCATGCACAAATCAGATTGCTCAAATGAACCTTGATGACTGTAGAGAAGTGTAAGAGAGACTGACAGGCAGTATTAAGTTTGCAGAAAATAAGTCTTTGCTCTGCAGCTGATTGACTTGTTCATCAAAGAAACTGTAGAGCTGAGAGCTGAGAAATGTATTTTACTGGTGGGTTTGCAGATACATACCCCATACTTCAGGAAGTTTCTTTTACTGTGTGTATTAGACAATATTTTTATGTGGATATGCATACACTTTGGGAAATACTGTACTTTGTTCTTCAGTGTGATCTCTAAACCGCTTTCACTGTAGTTTCCTCGAGTCAGGAGCATGTAACTGTCACCAATAAAAGTGCTCACCATGTTTACCAGTGTTTCAAGGGCTTTCTCCCCATTCAGAAAACAGCAGTAAACTATATTTGCTCAATTTTCTTCATGGCTTGGAGTTGGCTTAAGGGATTTAACTGAAACAAGTTATCAGAAAATACCAAATGTTAAACATACTAGCCCAAATGGTAAATATTTTGAAAAGCTGTGAGCTGACAAAAGAAAGAAATTAATATAGAGACAATTTTGAATTAGATGCAAGTAGATAACCCTTATGGAATCTGGTGATAAAAATTCCTTACATACTGAGGTAAATGAATTTTTACTTTACCTATTGTATGTATGCTAGCACCTGTTATAAAATATAAACTTCCTATACAGTAACCTAATCCAATGCTATTTATAACACTAATATAACATATTTCCGTTATCATGTTCATCTTGCTTTGGAAATAATGGCATGTAGATCCAAAAAACCCGGGTTCGCCTTTCTGAGTTGTCTAATCTTTGCTTGCTTTTAATTCCATAAGGAGTGTTAATACAATTGGCTAGTGAACATAGAAAGGAGAACTTGTGTTAATGGTTTGTAGATCAGTCTCTTGATCTCCCAGGAGGATTTTATCTTCTAGCTACAGTAATATGATGAGGTATATGACTGGGTTTTGTTTTAATTAATGTTTTAGACTTCTCATCCCAGAGAGTTTGGATGGAGATGGTGTGATCATATTGCACCACTGTGTCAGGAGTGTTGAATAACACACTTATTTCTCAGCTTGGAAAGACTTCATAATGAGTTCACAGGTGTTAAATTAGAATTATTTTAATCTATTATATAAAGTCAGGCACCGATTAATTTCTCAGTACTGGTTAGGGCAAACTGAAGAATAATCATTTAACAATTTTAAGCTCCTGTACTAAATTGCTTCTTTATCCCAATGCACTGCAGCCCTATATCTAACAGGTTTTGGATTTTTGTTTCCAAAGAAGATTGGACTTATAGAAAGGAAAACAATTGGTATATGAAACAATAACTTTGACTAACTGTATCTCTATCTGTAATACATAAACACCCTTTTATCCCAAATCACTGCTAAGGTTAAATTCCTTTTGGAATAATATTTAAATGTAATACAGAAATGGTGACTTCTGGAATTAATGAATGTTTCTGGTGGTTTAGATGTCTCTTGTGTTCTGATTACAGGACTTAATGCAAGGCTCTTATTAAGAAAATGTCTCATTAATACACTACTTCTAGAAGGGAAGAATTCTCAGCAGACATTCACTCCCATTCAGCAGATCACAACACAGGGTCCTTGCCACAGATATTTAAAAATGAAATGGAACCAAGCAATCTAATTAAAATAATATCTGTAGAAGCTCTATGTGCCACCAAAGACCCATACATGGAGTAATAATTTTCTGTAAATGGTTTCATAAATAGAAAACAAAAGAAACATCTAGTTTCAAAGAAAAGCAAAAAAGAAAATGTCCAAAGGAGGAAACAAAATGTTTATTTGTAATTAATAACACATAAATTCAGCTCCATCAAAACTTCCTTTAAATTAAACCAGAGAGAAGAAGATTGAGGGAGTATCTGTTTTTGCAATATATATTGCCTCAGGTAATGTTTTCCAAAAATGTTGAATGCTACAAAATTATCAAAGGCTATCTAGCAACCTTGACAAGATCAAAACCCATGAATACACATATAAACAAGGACTAAAAAAAGAGAAGTGGATAAAATCCACCCTTCCCTTAACAGAGTTGTGAGAAGGTTTTTTAAACATCATTTTAAACCTGTTTAATCCCTCTGCAAGAGTATGTGAAACTTGTGCTGGATTCAGGCAAGGGTAAAATCATCTCGTCTGAATTAGCAGTATTAGCAGCACTTCAGCAGAGATGGAGGACATGATCCTTTCAGAGTTTGTTTTAAGAAAGCTTACACTCAGTGAATAAGTAGCTTCTGTTATTAGGGCATCTATAAAAATCCCTTCTTTATCTATGTTTGCATTCAGTTAATACTAATGTAGAGATAAGCAGCAAAACAGTGGAAAGGGCTTACTTTTGAGAGTTGCTCTTGTAGCTGATGACAAGAGATGATAGAAGTTCTGTCAGGGATGAGCGTGGGTGCAGGATGCTGAGAAGAGCAAGTTTAACTTCAGTGAGCAATCACTATATGGAATCTGAAGGTCAAAGGAACTTGAGAGCATTCAAAAAATATATAAGGTATGTCAAAAAACTTGAGGGGGTTGCTAACGGTTCATCTTTCAGTCATTTTTTAGGCAGACATAGAATTGATGTGATTTTTTTTCACAGCGTGTGTAAGAGTGTATTTTGGTAATGGTATTAAGACCAGGTATGACACTCATAACCACTTGTGAATAATGGTGAAGGTGTACTGATATGTTGCAACAAAGTGGTTGCAGGTGGTTTATTGACTCTTTATGTGGCAGCACTTGTTCTGTTCATTGCATTTGATGTGATCAACTTGGCCTTTTAAGGGGTGGTATCTAAAAGTCCACTAGGTAGAAAAAGATATGGAAATCTCAAATCATTCCTCAAGAGCACAACAGAAATCCCCATCTCAAATCAGACTCTGTGTACCTTATTAAAGTACCAAAAGGGTATCTGGTTGAAGAGAGGACTAGGTGAAACCAGAAGTTTCTAGTTAGCAGTAAGTTTTGACATTTTAAAAATTTGTTGTGCTTTTATTCAGAATCCTTGACAATGTAGATATTGCATTGGCATATCCTGGCTTCTCCAACTAAGAAACAGGCAGCTCCCAAAGTCCCTGGCTCATCTGGAGGCCCAGTAGTGATTGCTCCCAGCTCATCTGCCCAGTAGCATCTCTCCTGGAGAGCTTTTGGGGAACCATGTGATCTAGTAAGAAACCAGACCAGCTTCAAGCGGGCCCAGTGACCCCCACTTGGGAGATGTGTGTCTAAGGTTCACAGTGTTTTTCAAGAGCAATGTACCACTGTGAGACAGACTGCAGCACTCTGAAAACAGGAGTTTCTCTCTTCAGATGGTCCCTGAGCTGTAGCTGAAGCTTGAAATGTACATTATTAATTCAAGTTGCCTTGTTCCAGCTGGTATGTGTAAAACTGGCTCCATAGTTATTATCAAATATGGATGTTCTTCTAACAGCTTCCTCTTAAGTGAACTAATGTAATCTGAAACATACTTATGTCTGTGTCAGATACCTGTGGTTGAAAGAGATAATTTCACTGAAAGTCCTAATGCATGTAATTTCAAGTAGTGTTTTACAGAAATGTTGCATTTTATAGATGAGCCAAAGATTCATCAATACCATTCAGACCATCTGTTTCATTTCCTGATCACCTTTTCCACAGTATAGTGTGGTTTCTGTCCTGTTCCTTTCCTTCACTTCCTTTCTTCATGAAATGGAGACAATCCCTATGTATCAGACATTTTCTCAGCTTACAAAGGCAAGTGTTTTGAAGGATCATTATCTGTAAAATTCAGTGCCAGAAAAGGCAAAAGTGTGTTTTGCATATATCCAGCATATGTTATACACATTTATTATTTAAAGTAAACCTGTAAAAGAATAATGTAAATACATGGTAAGAATTTTAAAAGGTTCAGCACTGGCCTCAATTCCCACTGAATCAAATGTGAGCAAAGGGAGATTGAATTCAGCAAGAGTGCTCTTGAAAATCTCACCCATGGTTGTTTGTTTTTTTTTTTTTTAGAAAAAGGCTGGATTGGAAATGGGAAAACAGCAAGCATGTTCTGGTCTCTGTCAAATGATGTTTGCTGTCACTGAGAGCAGAGAAAGTAGCAGAAATGGAGTATATTTAGAGGATGCCAACACTGTACCTTCCTCCCCATCAGGACTTTGATAAATAGCATGTGTTCTGCTGTGTTTCTCTCACAGGGCATCCAGAAGCAGTAGAATGACATACACACGCTGATTTTGTTTATGTGACAAGTCTTCTGGTTGGAAAAACTTATGAATGAAATGCCACATGTACAGCAATGCAGGAGATCTCATTTCTCTTCGGGCTGGAAAATGTGTTTTGTGCTGAAGTCACGTAATTGTGTGTGTGTGTGTGTGTGTGTGTGAATGCACGCACATGCAAACAGCCAACTTCTGCTTGGGATGGCTGTGCCCACCTGGGAGCTGTGCTGAGACAGTGCAGCTCAGGCCTTTGCCAGGGCTGCCTGCTAACACCTCTTGCAACAAGGCAGTGGGGATGCGCGTCCCTGGCCTTCCACCCTGTTTCTGCAGGGTGGGTGATCTCACTTTGCTGCTGCCCTCCCCCAGCAGCACCCGTTCCCTGCAAGAGCAAACTCTTTGGCCTTGCCAGATACCACCTGCTCTAGATTGTATAAGGGAATTGGTACAGTCTCTCTGCACTTACACAGGTGAAAGGATATACCCACTTTTGGTTTTGGATTCCTGTTCCTTTGTGTCATGCCACAGTTAGTTGATTGTGACCCCTGAGCTGCATGCAGCTCCAGAGCAGTTTGCATGTGGTTTCCAGGTGGGAGTACATCCTGTGACAGCCCAAGGCAGTGCAGGCAAGGGAGGAGTAGGGGTAACCCAAAAGGAATTACCTTCACAGCCAGGTATAGGGCAGAGGGCTTATTCACACCAGTCCTATCTGCCTGGGGGCTAGGCTCTCCCAACAGCTTAATGGAGTGGGTGGTATGTGCCTGGTGGGTCAGTGGAGTGTTTTGTAGGTGTCCCAGAGAGGCAGGGAGGTTGATAGCACCGTCACAGCTTAATAAGCATAGCTCCTACATTTCATTTAGCAAGGCTCCAGCTCCAGCTTTGGCACATGGTATCTTAAAAGCACTACCTGAATGTTCTGTCATGTCATCTCACCACATTGCAGACCAAATCTTTCTGGCTAAAGGATGTGGTTTCTTTTGCAAATGCTTGTCCTTCATTGGCAAGCATGCCTAGCAGTTCACACTTCCTCCTGATTACTGTGCCAGGGACTCTTTTTCACACAGATCCTGTCCATGATTATCTCATTTCTCATGCCATCTCCTCAACTACCCATAAACAGTTCATTTCAGAGGCTCAGTCCTTGCCTGGCAGCTTTCTCAAAGGTCCACATCTCTGTTGCATAGAGTAGGATGGAGAGCATGCATACAGAACAGTTTGATTTTTGCATCTCAGGAGAGACCCTTGTCTCTTCACATAGGCTTTATGTTTCTCTGGGGCAATGGTCCCAGCACTGTCCTCCTCACAATCCCCTTGGAGCAGTGTCATTGTCCTCCCTGATGATGCTTCTGAATTAGACAAAGCTATCTGCATTTTCTGTTTTGCAGCCTTCTGTTTTAGTGTCTTCACTATCTGGTATTTTTCTGTTGAAAAGGTCTGTGCCATGTTGTATGCATCTGAATGTGGTAAAATTCTCCAGGCTTAGCCCTGTTATCTTTTGATACCTGTGTAATCATTAGCAGGCACATGTGCAGATGTACATTTTTCTTTGCTTTATTTCTATTTATGTGTACGTCTTGCATCAGATGCAATGGTAGATGTGTGAATTTTTGTACTGGGAATGATCACAAAGTGTTGACTACAGAAGTTTTGGAGGCTGACCCTGTAAACCATATCAGTAGTAATTGAGAGGATGTGCACGTGCTATCTGCCTCACAGAAGCTTAAATTCATGTAATCAAATTATTTACTTGTGGCAAAGGTGGAGGGAGAAAAGCAGAAACTCTCGGCATTTTCTTCCTATAGTGTACATGCTCTAGGAGGTACAGAAGATGAGAGAGGCAGCAGTTTTTGTGTTTCAGGAGCTTCAGCTGTCCCTCAACATTGGCTTCATGTTGTCCAGGATCAGCAGTACCAGCTCATTTTCTGATCAATCCATATCTAAGAGGCCCCTCCTGGGCAGCAAGCTTGAGGCACCAATTGGTGGATGCACAGTACCACCATATATCCCACCTGTGCTTTTCTCTCCACACTACTGGAAAGAGTTTACGCCCATGGTAAAAAGATGAGTGTTTTTGTTACTTTCTCCTTGGAAATGCTTCAGTCCCTAACTTCCCCTTCAGGCCCTAACTTGCAGCTCTGTGTGCTTGGCCTCACTGCAGCCATTCAGATTAGATCCAGGTAGCTCCAGCCCCCTCCTGCTTTGCTACAAGAAGTTGTCTCCATTACCCACACCAAGCATTTCTCTTCTATCCAGCCTTGACATCCCGCCCCACATGGCCCTGCCCATCTGTGGAGGCCAAATGCAAATGCAGAAATGACCTGCAGTGACTGTGATCTCCAGAGCCCACCATGAAATACTTGGGATAGGGAATGGAGATCACCTCTTGTAGCAAAGGAGGAGGAGCTGAGCTATTGAGCTTTAAACTGACCAACACTAATGAAAGAAGCACACTTAGACTTGTTTGTTGTAATGGCATCATCTGATGTGAGGAGAGGAGATGGCTGGCTGTGGCTGTACCATGACTGAAATTATTTTTTGGGGAGTTTTTTCAAGTGCGTGCTTATACTACAGGGAGATTGGATAGATGAATTCCAGTGATCCCTTTGAGCTGTAAGCATTCTGTGGTTTTGTATTACCTGGTACCTCACCTCTTGTTGTCTTCCTGACTTCAGTGTTTAGGAGTCTTAAATCCAGACAGCATCTACTTTTGTTTGGAAAATACCTGGTATATTGGAAATGCTCTTGAATTTAACAAATGAAGGCAATGGTGATGGCAGTGTAATGTAGACAACTTGGGAAGCAAAATTAGTGATTCCCCCAAAGTACATCTGGGTCAAATTTGGCTCTTCTTACTTCCATACAAGACAAGGGAGTGAAATCTGCTTGGATTAGTGGGAAGTCAGAAATCTGATTTTTCTGGGCTCAGATGTAGATTGGAAGGGAAAGCAAGAGAACTCTGCTCCTGATTATGCTGCAAATCAAATTAACTTTACATGTTTGCTGCGTCTTTCAAGTTTAGTGTTCTCTGAATTACTGCCTTCATATTTACACTGTTAAAAGCCTAATGCATTAGTAAGCAGCAATCACCACAGCTTTGCTCCGCATTAGGGAAAAAAAAACATACTCTCTTTACCAAGGAGGACTGTCAGGGATTACTGCATGTGCGCATTGTGACAAACCAAACAGCCTTCAGGGTGCTTATCTCTGCTGCTGCTCACTCCATGTTTTATCCGTTAAATGAGCCTGATGATGGTAATTTTTTTGACATCACTTTTAGCACACTGGCAAAATTTAACATGCAGTATCTTTGCTCAGTATAAGCAGTAATGTAATATAAATTAGTTTTGAAGAAATAATTTTTTTGTTAATCATGGATTTAAAAAGCTTCCTTG
>NW_021940813.1:27461692-27657647 GCF_001715985.3 Manacus vitellinus
AGAATCTGTGGAATGGTTTTCGAGCCTAGTTTGAAGGTTTGCCTGGAATTTGTCTCTCACTGTGGCTGATTGGAGATTGTTAACTTGGAGTCTTCTCCTTGGGATACTGCCCCTTTTAGGTTGGAATTTAAGATTGAAGTTGCGTTTGCAGCGCACAAGCGCTTGTGACAAACGTGGATAGGGCCTTCCTAAATCTTCGTTCACGAAGCCTAGCCATGATGATGATGACTTCAAAATACTTCAATACTTGGGTTAGGCAGGTTTAAATTTGGTAAGATTAAGACAGATATGCAGGACTTTCCCCACATTATAGGGTTTTTATTATTGCCCTGTTCTTGTGGGAAGTGTATACATTTTAAACATATTTCAGTAATACAGTTAGGTTAATCACATAGAGAAAACCGTTAATATAACACTACCGTGATATATAGGTATTTTTAAAGGGTCATTCCAAAAGAAGAGGAATTGTTTGAGGAAATGGGTTTATTGTAAATGTATTGGGATTACACTCAATAATGGAGTTGATTCCCTGGGAAAAAGCTTTTCCCTTCTTCTCTGTTGTATGTCAGTCCTTATTTGCATTTTTAAAACATTTTCATTGCACTCTGTGGAGTTTCCTCACTTCTTCTTTTAAGAATTTAACATAGCTGAAAGTGATATTTGTCTCCAGTTGCTCTGGGAAAAGAATAACAACTGCTACTGAGAAGACAGAGAATTTCTGATTGTTGGGTTTTTCCACACCACTAATTACAAAATTGCATATTGCCTGGCATGATAGTCTTTGAGCTGTGGCTTCAATTGGTTGTGGCAGGATGAGGAGGGCATACACGCCCGGCCTGCCAGATGGGATTTGTATTAGCAGGAAAATTCTGGTTTTGACAGGGCTATCATAGTGTCCCGCTGCTCATCTTCTTTGGTATTGTACGGACTGCTCTATTCTTCAAAGACTAGTTCATTTCTTGTGCTTCTGATGTAGAATACACATCAGACACAGTGAGAATTTCCTAGATCCTGAGGTGGATTTCCCCTGAAAATGATTTAGCTTGCTGCCTTTATCTTCAATAAATCTTGGCAGCCAGACAGCACAATCCATTGCCACTCACATCTTGCTTTGTGTGAAAGTTACCCTTAACCTAATGGGAGCCATTTGATCCTTTTAAAACTGCAGGCTGTGTTTGGTGAGGTCCTGCTTTTCAAATACTGTGCTGCAGCTTCAAACAATTGTTTTGCCCTTGTCACCATCCATTGTTCTTTTCTTCCTCAGCATACTTAATCTCCTATATCTAAATCCAGGCTTACATGTAAATAAAACCAGGAAAATTCTCTTCACTCTGTTGTGTATGATAATGTTTAATAAAAACAAAAGTTATGTGGTAGATAAACACTTAGGAATGATACAGATGCACATTTAATCTGAGAATCATTTGTTGTATGAAAAAAAGCTGCAATACCTTCCTGACCACAGCATTCTATGAAAAACAGACCTTTATTAAAAAATTATCTGCATCCTAGAGGAGAAACAAAACAAATGTTGAAAAAAAAAATTGTTCTATTTTGTGGCGGTTTTATGCATGTGGATGTTATTAATGACAAGGTGGTGCTCATAAGTAGGGCTGGTTTTGTTGGTGCACTTTTGTAGGCTAGGGGGAGTGCTCTCATGACTCCTGCTAGTGTCCATCCCTCAGAGATATTAACTACCCTTAAATTTTTGATGTAATAAAAATACCTTAGAGTCAGAGCCCTGTACTCTGGGGACCAGAGTGGGCCTGTTGTATCACCCAGAGCTTATCTCTCCTCTCCATCCACAGGTCCATCAGTTCACATCCACTGAGGGCAAAATGGGCTCCCATGTAGGTATCCCTGAAGTCATTTGAAGTGTAAGACAGCCAGGTCTCCTCAAGGGGTGTTCAAATATGACACAGGCATGATCTATGGTACCCAGGCTGGTCTGGAACAAAAGTCACAAGTTCCCCACTAGACACCAGTAGTGGTCAACCAGATCCAGCACTAATTCCTGATCCAGGAATTGCAGCTACCACCACATCATTTTTAAGGTAGAAGCGTAATATATTCAGGAGGAGTGTTCTGCTTTGAAACTAGGTGAACCATGTGAACTCAAGTAATCTAACATTAATTTTTTCATTCTGGGTTTCAGATTTTTCAGAATCATTTTGCTTGACCACTCTGTCTTCTCTCCATCAACAAAGAAAGCACTTCAGTTCCTGCAACTTCATAATTCACAACCTTGATTTGTTTTTAATATAGGATTTGGGGATACAGATGTTAAAAATTGTTTTCAAAATTAAGAATTAAAGACTCTGTTTGAATTAAACTCTATCATTCCAGGTTGAAGTAATTGAGAATTGGCTCCATAGGCCAGTTTGTAATTGTTCTTGTCTTTGATTAGTTGGCAGAAGATGTTTAAAAAACCAAGTCCATATCCAGTAGGAATGAAAGCTAGCAAAAAAATTACTTTAAAAACATTTTTTAGTGAAAAATCACAGAGTTTTGCATAACATTATATTTTTTCTTCAGAATTCTTTGATTCATTCTTTCTTTTTGGGCTGAAACAGCCAAAGCCTGAAAAACACTTTAGGTGTTATATATGAATAGCCTGAATCTTTTAGCAGAAGCTATGCAAGCAGTTTGAGTAGCAACACTGAGACAATAAAGCTTGCTTGGAATTTTGTATCATTAATCAGGGTTCTTTATATAGAAATGTTGCTTGAATTGGCACAGTCCCACACGTTGATGGGAAAGAACTGCAGAATGAAGAAGTTCTTTTATTTAAAAGCAAAAAATAACCGTGCAGAAGCATGACTAGCAATATTATACTAAAAATAGTTGCTTTCTTTGACTTTTTAGCTGATTAATTGGTTATGTAAGAGGAATATTTGTAGCATAGGAGCAGCCCAACCTGCTGCATACCCAGAAAGCATAGCATGACATGCAAAATTTGGGGAAAATAGCTGAAATAAAAAAGACTTGTCTTTACCTTCTTGTCATTCTAATGATATTATATTATAATATATAGGGTATACTATTTCATTTGATAATTTGATGTGATCTATCACTGAGGCCAAGAGACACAACTGAAACCAAGATCCTTTTAGCCCCTTCAGTTGGTTTTTGGGGTGGCAGATTTTCTTTGAATGAATGAATGAATGAATGAATTTTTTAAAAGAAGAACTGGTTGGTAGATTTAAGTTTGATTGGTGGATTGTAGTAAATTGAACATAGCAATGTTAGTGTCTCACAGTAATGACAATTTCTCAAATGGCAGTGTCATTCCTTCACAATTTCAAGTGACCTTACCTTGCTACTTTTACTATTTTTCTTGTAGAACAGGTGAAGGTGCCATATGCCAAATATGCTTCATGCCATGGCATCTCCACCAACTCACAGTGATACATTACATCTGCCTTAAAAACTTGACTCCATTTTGTAGTTTATGTAAGAATGCCAAGGTTTTCTCAAAACAACTGAAGTCACTAATTTACCAATCTGTTGCCAACACACTAGGAGCAGAGAAGGAGTGGAGCCTAAGAAATATGTGAAATGTATGTTTTCCTCTTTCTAAGATTTTCAGCACTTCCAATTTCCTTGATTAAGGATGGGCTCAAGAAAGTGAACTTTTGTGCTCTGAATTTTGTCTGTTTCTGTTCCAACTCTTTTGTTGTATGTATACTAGAAGAAAACTTTCCAAGTTAATAGAATATATGAGATTAAATGAGAGAGGTGAGATTAACAGCCAAATAACAAGTTTTGGCTGCAGCCAAAGTAAAGGAGGAAAGAAGGCAACACAGTGAATAAGGACAGATGCACAGAAGTGCTGTCTGCAGTGTGTTGTTGTCACTTATTTTTTCAAAAACAGACAAATGCAATCTTCATCATTGTCATTGCCCCTTCTGTTATGCCCTGCCATTGGCAGTGCCACTAACTCAAGAAGAGCGAGTTCCATGTAAATACTCAATTTATATTTTCTTGAAAGCAACCTAAGAAAACAAGCTGTTCACAATGGAATGAAAAACCTATCCTGGCCCTTAAAAGTTAAAATAAAACAGCATAAAGCTGTTTTTCAGGTGCGTCTGCATTAGTGCCCTATTTTGCATCAGGAGTTGCATCTGAGGTCAATCTCTTGGTCATCCTTACTTAGCAGATTCTGGTTCATCTTGTAGAGCAGTGTCAGAGTGTGCAAACTAGGTTCACTTCAAATGAAAGCAGCCCAAAAATTTTTTTTAGAAGCACATCTAATGCACTCCAGACATTAATGGGCACTCTAAGGAGTAGACTAAATGCTAGTCTAAAGTCAGACACACAGGAATTCAAGTAGGGGGGCCCTCGACCCAAACTGGTTTGGTCTACTGCTCCACTTCGTCCCCACTTGTCGATGAAATATTCTTCTTTACAGAGGTTCTCATTCACTTACTGTGACCTTTGTTCAAGCAGTCTGTGTCTCTCCCCCAGTTCTACCTGCTCTGAGGCTAGTTCTTTCCTTCACTGTTAAAAATCAGCAAAGCATAAGGAAGTGAGTGAAGTGATACAGCCTCATGCCAGCTGAAGATCTCAATACTCCTGCTTTCACCTGCCAGTTCTGTCTCTCTCATGCTCAAAAGATTGTTAGAAAGAAAAGCTGATGGAAGGAGGATGTCTTTGTTGGGACACACAGAAGCATTTTTGTGATAGATCCATCCAGTTTTACTTCAAATCTAGCTCAAGCAGCAGTGCACCTTTGGTTTTATTTTTAAATGGTAATGTTTGCTCCTTATTAATAACAAGACTGCCTTATAGTAGACAATTTTGGACCAAATATGTCCGGTGCTCACATATTTAAACAGTCACAAAAGAATTTTAACAGTTGCCTATAAATTTAATTGCTTCATAGCAATTATTATACAGAATAGTATATGTTTTTTATTACCCTTAGGTCCCTTTTTAATAGGAGTGCTGTGCTTTGTACAAGTCAATTATTTTTGATAGTTACAGTAATTAATGTTTAATTATATTTTATTAGTCTCATTTTGTTCAACTATCTTGGAACCACTCCAAGCATTTCTAAATGCTATACTTTGTGTGTGCACGTGTGCACACATCTGCATACTCTTCTTATGTTGATATGTGCAACCTTTGAGAGCATTATTCTCACAGAGGGGGAAATATGAGACTCATCTCAAAAGACTATAGAAACACATGTGCTGTCCTCTTTCCCATGGCTATCAATGATATCCCTCATGTTCATCTCACAACTGCAAGACAATTTCCCAATTTTCCCCTACACAGATATATTTCTGATATCTCCTGGTAGATGTTTCTCATGACTTTAGAACTGTATTTTCAATGGCTTTCAGTTTGCACATGTATGAGTGACTTTTTTCCTCTTTAATTATTTATTTTCACCTTTTTCTCTTTGTTAGCTTTCTGCCTTCTTCCTCTTTTGTTTCTGTTTTCCCTAGGAATTACTTTTGTTACTCTTTATTTCTGATCCCTCTTCCTTTCTTTTTCTTTCTTTTTCTGTAATGCTTCTCCCTTTTCTGTCTTTCTTCCCCACTCCAAAGGGACTAGAAAACTTCTGTCTTCCTCTGAAATCTCTCTCCTAACTCTCACATTCCACTTGGTGTATACCCTGTCTCAGAAGTTTAACAGCTCTAGCATTTTATATTTTGGTTCACTTTTTCTGTTTGGGGTGGTGATTCTCTCCTCCTCTCTCTCTTTCTCCTCAGTTTTGTCTCTGTGTCATCTCTCCCCTCTTTCCTGAATACACAAGTTGTGTTTACTTTGTTCTTTCAAAATGCATACTCTTTATTTTCTGGATTTTCATTGAATCTTTATGCACTTCATATGTTTGTCATTTCCTGTGGAATGAGGATAGCACCGCAAAACTGATAATAATTTACTGGATTTTTTTTTTAATTCTCGAAAGAGGATACCACTACTTGAATTGCAGTAATTGACCAAGCATGATTTCCCAGCCAGTTCAGGAGCTTGTGACCTTATGGATGAATCTCAAGTCCTGGAGAAGGCTCCATGTTAGGGAAAATCTGTTGGCTCCACACACATTGCTATCTTCTGTCTTTCTTGTTTGATTTTTTCTAGTTTCTAATTTGACCTTTTTCCATCAATGAAGCAGCTGTGACCAATTTTGTTCTGAGTACCATTTATGTTATGGGAGTATCCAAAGGCCTTAGCAGTCTTGGAGCTTCATAACCTGGGTGTCATACATTACTAGAAAAAACGTTCCTTCATCTGGAGGATCTGCTGCTTAAATGGCTGCAATGAGAGTTTTGCTGTGTGCTGTTTTCAAAGCTAACCTTTCTAGCATATTTGCACATACCACACTGCAGTAAAAGGCAGCTGTGCACAACTTCTGGAGGCTGTGATTCCATTGCCAGGTGTTTTCTGTTCCCTTCAGTGATGATGGAGTTCAACATAGTGAATTTTGCCCATAAATCAGGGATCAGAGTCACCAGTGAAGTGTGGGAAGGAACCTGAGTCATCTCACTCATTAATTCCTTTTCATTCATATAACCATGGTAAACTAGTGTTGACATGTCAAATTTTGGGGATAGCTATTTTGCATGTTGAAGGACAGCCAGTGTTTCCTAGCTGTCCTGGCCTGCTGCCTGTTCCTGTGTCCTTTCACTTTGCTGTGAACACTTCAGTGCAGTGTGTAAACTTGGACAGAAACTCAACACACCAGTAATGGAAGATGCTGCTGAGTAGTTAGCTATTGAATATAATCTTCTATAATGTCATGGGGCATCAGTTATGAAGAACATACTGCGTGTAATAGGAATAATGGTATATTGACCACATATTAAAGAACATGTTAGAACTGCTGAAGGAAAAGCTACTTTACACGGTGTATTAGATAGAGCAATGGAAACTGAAGAAAATTATCTCTTCTGAGAGATTAGGAAAAGAAAAAACAAAAAATATTTCCAGCACTATAAAAAACATTGACAAATGCCACAAAAAAGCAGGGTTCTGAAAAACAGATCACATCTCAGAAAGACATCCAGGAGATGTCTTGTATGGACTGCATGACTCATTGAAGTGCTTCTAGAAGTGGACAGAGTGGTCCTGGTGTCCTACAGATACTAAGGCAGGATGATGGTACAGGTTTACTTCGAGACTTCTTAAAGATTTCTGTGATGGAGAGATCCTTGCCTCCCTCCAGGCAGAATGCTTTTGCTAATACACATTATCAGATCAGACCAGATATTTGCCCAATATATAAAAGTTCAGTTTCTGCCCAAATAAATCAGAGTGGGGCCTTTGGTGAGTACTTAACTATTTGTCTATGGCAGAGCCTTAACGTTTACCACTGTGCCCTAAGGAACCTGTCCAAAACCATTTAATCGAATGCAATACATTCCTATTAAAGCCTTGAACAAATCAGCATTTTCCATTGCTTATCATCAGAAGTTTACCAGCCAGCTCTAATTGTCAAATCTAATTGCCGAATGCCAATAAGCATTTGTAGGGGGACCCTTAATCCTTTACCTGAACAAGACTGTGGAAGGCACTAACAACTTTGGCAAAGGCACTGCTGGTCCTTTCTACCAAAACCAGCCCTGTTGACAGCCTGTTCAGAGATGTTCACCACCACATAAGGATGTGCAATGAAGTACTCAAGGGGATTCTTCAGTCACATAACAGTGTCCAGGAATTTTTCAGCCAACTGAAGTGGCCCCTTTCCTCACTTCACTGCGGTAATGCTCATGGGCGTGACATTAAACACTCTTACCAGGCATCTGATTAAATGGGGTCTGAGCACTGTATCCCTCAGTGTTCTAATGCAGAATGTGGATTCTTCCGTGGCTAGCTCATATCAAGCCAGCAATGGCTGTTTTGTAATGAGAATACGAGACCCAATAATAGCTCCCCAGTTATTATCTCTATGCCAAGATGTGTAACTGTGAAAGGTATTATAAATAGAAGACTGGAGAGTGCACTCCAAAACCCTCTAACTCGTAGATGGGAAGCAGCTTTACAGCTTGAGCAGATTTACTACTTTCCCTAAAGAAATCCCTGTCTTCCAGAACTGAGAAAGACAAATCGCTGGAGAATGCCCAGATGTGATTGTGTGCAGCCGCTTTTGCTCCTGTCAGCTCCGGTCCCATGCATCTGCTTCCAGGCTTGGACTCAAGCAGCATCAATCAGATGAGTTGAAACGGCACACAAAGAAGCACCCATTCTAAAAAAAAAATGTGGGAATTTTGTAACTGGTGCTTCTCAGCAGAAGACTTTAAAAAAAGACTGAAAACATTGATGTTTCTGGTGTGGTTGGTACTAATCTAAGTAGGCAAAGGCAAATTCAAAGAGATTAGAAGAGACAGCACTTAAAAACAGGGAAATGCCAAGCACTGTGCAAACTATTTCTTAATCTTAGTAATAAATGTAGACCGTAAAATATTAACAAAGATAATGACTAGCAGATTAGAATTTATTATGCAAGACTTCATTCACCATAACCAAGGGGGATTCATTAGAAATAGATTACAATGTACAGCAATAATAACAGACAATTATTGAACATAATAAATCTATGTAAAGAGAGGGATGAGTTAATGTCTGTCTTTTCCATTAGAGGAAGAAAAAATTCATCTGATCATGTAAACTCGAGTTACTCTCTTCTTGCTGTCCTCAGAATTTTCTAGCAAGAACAGGCCCATGTGACAGAAGAGAACCATGAATAAGCAGAAGTGGATTCAAGGAGATGTTGCAGAAAGAGGCATAAGCTCAAAATGCCCCACTCCTTTTTACTTTTCAATTTTTTTTTCCATAGTAAAGTGTAGCCTTACATAACAACCACAAATTGGGCAAGGATTGGGCAAGGATAAAATAAATGACTGGTAAATAGTACATTAATATTGCTATCACAACCAACATATGCTATTTGTTAGTGTTCTATATTTTTCTTTCTTACTCAGTTCAGTTAGATGGTAAGAAAGAGGATGTGTGGGGTTTTTAAAACAACCTTAATTAATATTCACAGTACATCATGGCATTATATTTCTAATATTCAACTTTTGATGTTATTCTAAGTGTTTTATTAAAAAATTTATTCCAGTGGGAACTTATTTTATAGTGCTTCCAATTCAACATTGTCAAATGTTGTTATCTGTGGCAAGCTTTCTATGATTCCACCTGCGGGAAACATTTACCTTGCAAATTTTCCAGATAGTAAACAGTTTTTTTCTAGGTTCTGTCATCTTTTTTTCTGATTTTCCTCCTACCTTTTGGTCCTATACCATTCAGCACAAGAGCTAGTCTTGGAATGATCCAGTGATCATGTTAGGCCATTTTTCTTAACCCTAACAGACAGCTTTTTGTGGATGTTTGCCAGCTGACTGTGTTGGGATCAAGCATGCTGGACTTATTCGAGAAGCTTCATGGATCTTAGAATGAGTCGTACTTTACATCCAACTTATGGGTTACAAACAAGTGGACACTGTCTGTGCCTTCTGCTGTTAAGGGAAGACCTTGTTTCACTGGCTGGTGACATTGTTCTTGTTATTTCTGTTGTTACTGACAATAATTTGATAATAAATATCTTGTCAATAGTTACTTATTTAGACAAATATCCTTCGTTCTCCCTTTTCACTAAATAGGTATGCTCTCAAAGATAATTTTTTTTTTAGAAGTTAAATGCTTTCATTTTAATGAAGCAGTCCAGAGCATCTGGCAGATACCCACTGTTCCTCAGAATGACAGACCTTAAGTTGGATGGAGCATTTGTAAATTTAAGATTAAAAAAATCATGACTTTGAAAACAGGGCTCTTGATGCTATCCTGTGAATTTTAGCCCTAAATCTAAATTTCTGATCTCTGTTGAAAAATACGAGTAAAAGCTGAGAAAGCTAATAAATCATTCTCTGATGTGAACTGAGCTCCATTATAAATAGAAATTTGTTGCTTATAATGTACAGCTCTTGGCTCTCATTAAACCCTTGTAAAAGTGATGCACTGTACTTGAAAACCATAGACTGGAAAATAAATACATTCAAGCTGCATTGCTGGGCCAGTGCTCTGTATCCCAGCGGTAAACTTAGCCTATTAATGGCTAATGCTTTAAAGAAACACAAAAGCCCTAAGGCTACACTTGTATTGCATTGTAGCTGCATAGTAGCTGCAAATACTAAAGCCTTTGAACTTGTGAAGTAGCACTGTCCTTGATCATCTGTATCTGAATCTAGACCAACTTTTGACACGGTTTGGCTAATTGCTTCTGCCTGAAAATGTCTGGTATCTTTTATAAAGCAGCTTTATTCTCTATTTAATTGCCCAAATAAAAGAGTTGTTTAACAGGACAAGCAGCAGTGTTAGGCATTGGATGCTGGGGACCTGATTTTGCATAGATGTCCATGCTCATCTGCTTCATTGAAGTGACTTCAGGAACCCCCACAGAAGTCCCTGCACTCTCCTTCCCCATCTTTGCCATGAGCAAAGACCCTCAGCACTGGACGTGTCTTTCTATCTTTCTTCCCTCTCTCCTTCCCTTGCCTTCTTCCACCCTTCCAATGCAGTCTTTGTCCAGGGTCCCTTGTGACAGGGGACAAGATCTCTCACTGAGATGAGAAAAGAGTATTTGCAGCTATGGAGATCACAAGAGTGTCCTTCTCTTTCTTCCCAGCCTTGTCCCTCCCCTGATAACAGAGCACTGGGCTCTGGGGGCTTTACCAGGGTACTGAGTGTCCCCAGCAGCCCCATGCAAGGAAAGAAGACAAAATCCTCTCCTGGCCTCTCTCTTTTTGCTGAGTCCAATGGACACAGAGACACTAGAGGAGCTTTTACTTCCATCCTGATGAAGCACACAGTGTCAGTGGATACCATACTGCTTCTTGACTGGCTCTGTGGGCCCAAGAGCATCCATCAGTACTCCTGGCTCAGGTCTGGGCTGGAGGGATCAAGTGTTTCAGTCTTCCAGCTAGCTGACACATATTATGCAGCATTCAGAGGACCAACACACAGAACACAGTGCAGGTGGGTTCCAACATTTTATCCATAACTGCATTGAAATCCTAACAAACAGGAGTGTATGGAATGTGGCAGTCCCTCACTTCCAAAGCTTCCTCACAGGGGCTACACTTGCCACCTTGCATGTCATGAGTGGCAGTAAGGCTCCTGTGAATTAGAACTACATCAACATGGAAACTTGAGTTGCGTCACTGTGAAAAGAAATCGATTTAGTGAAGTGAGTCACCCTGGAGTGGCTGGCAGCTGATTGAAGGCCACAGAATGCTTCTTGGGAAAGTAATTGCTCAAGCACTTGCTTTTCCCAATCTCTTTTGTGAGGAAGGAGGGAAAAAACAGTGTTCTGTTCATTTTATAGACTCCAGGAAGGTTGTCAGTCAATCTGACCTTTATCAATTTTGAAGACAAGAAAGCAGTCAGCAAGAGTTGCTCTCCCACCATGTTTGGGCAGACAGCAGGCATAGGGTTCTGGAAAACCCCAGACTTCTTGTTCTGAGTGTGGAAGCTGTTGGGCTTGGCCTGGGTTTTTCACTGCCTGGTTTTGGTCTTGTCATTGACTGCTCTATTTACATCTGGTTTGTGGGACGAAATTAGTGGTGCTATTGCACTGTGCATGCAAACCACTGTAATGCCTTTCTTTAATTTTGGTACTCTATTTATCTCAGGATTTACAAATCTGCAGTGTAATTTGTTCACAGCTAAGGTTACACTTACTCAAAGTGAGAGCTGAGAAGCAGGAGTTGCAGATTGCTGTCAGAAGACATAGACCAGTATTTTCAATATTCTTTGTACAAAGCCCTTTTTTTTACTCATCCAGTGCTACATGGGAGAGTGATCATAAAGGATATGAGGGAATACAGTGGAAATTCAACTTGAAAAAGCTGCCTATCACTAACTAAGGAGACGCAGTTACATCATTTCACCACTTTGTTCTAGGTTCTTTTCCAAGATTTAATTATTTAGATTATGTCATTTTATTCAGACATGTACAGCAGCAGCGTGTTGAAGATTCCTTTGGCCATGATGTCTGCAGTCTCAAGATGAAGAATTGGACAGTAAAAGTAATCCACAAATTTAAGTTAATTTAAATCTACTGATTAGTTTTAAGATTAAATAATAAATATTTATAATTATTAAAAAAGTATAAGTAGAATCCCCAGAGGACTGAGCTTATATCCTGTATGAGTGACATGTAGATTTGCCTTTAAAGCAGGGAGTGTGGGGGGACATGTAGCTATTTTTTAATTATAAATTAATAAGAAGAAGCAAGGTAAGCCGGAAAATATAGATAACACCACATGGTTCTTCTCTTTTCCAGATTTGTTTGAACTGATTAGGGAGGAGAGTGAAACCTATTTTGCAACTCAGAAAATGTGAACAAATTGCTTTTGAGATCTATAAAATTAAATTTCAGTGATTCCCTCTTACATTCAAACACTAGCATCAGGCTTGAGAATGAACATAATTATAAGAATTAATAAAATTAGTTAGGAGACACACCATCATACTGAAGATTATCACTGAGCATAAATATCCTCAGCTGATATAAATTGGTATGGCTCCATTGACGTCAAAGGCTCTGCAGCAATCTGCACAGGCTGGGGAAGCAGTCTTCTGTGGCTAAGAGTGTTTTCACCCAGTCCAGATCTGCTGCTTTAAGAATTTTAGAAAGAACAGAAAAATGCCTCATAGTCTTGTGACAATTGCTTGTTGCTGTTGGAGAAAATATTGTACTCTATGTGCCTCAGCACAGGCTGCTGGAACAGAAAGACACCTTCATTTGTGAGAATTATATCTGAGTACTGTGGACATTATTCAGTTTTACTGGGCTGTATTTACTTTAACTGGGTTTATTTATTTTCTTTCTGTACAAGAATTTACTGCATACACATAACACTTTCTCTCTTCTCTATGATTGGATTTGCTTTATCAACTTATCTCACTCCAATTTGTTTTGGTTATAACCGAGCTGTTACTTTTTACGTATAAACACTGAAATGTAGGAATTGCCATTCTGGGCAAGACCAGCTGTCCCTCCAGTCCAGCATCCTGCCTCTGGACTCAAGGCAAGGCACTGAAGTTCAAAATAACCTCAAAATAAGCCAGGGGGGAGCACTGCCTCCCCAGTCTTGAGGTTTCTAGTTGCTTTATTCACTGAAATGTGAGGCTTCACACTTCTCATTAAGAAAACTCTGTTTGCCAACTAAGGTAACAGAACGTGTTCTCGTTACCTATATAAAGATCCTGTCTGTCTTTAATCCTGCTATGCTCCAGGCTTTTCTCATTAGTTTGTGACAGTGAATGCCACAGTTTCATTATGTTTCACCTAGAAAAAGTTAAATCTGTCTTCAGTGTCATCAACTGTTCCCTTATGTTGGTATTGTAGGAAAAGTCAAATGGCAGTATCCGATTGACTTTTGCTGCAATAATCTGTGACCCATTCTTCTCTCAGCTAAGCCATTCAAATCTTTTCCATCTGTCTTCATCTGGAAGTCCACACATGCCTTTTATTATTTTTACCAGTTATTTCAACTCTTCACTCTGTTCTCGTTTGGTCCCTGTCCTAACTGTAGGGCAGTTGTGCTCCTCAAGGCACTACCAGTCCTGATTTGCCACTTATCAGAGGGATTTCTGGAGCATATTGTGGCCTCCTTACTCCCTACGTACCTAGTTTTCCACTAGAAATCAAAACACTAGTGGTGCTTAAAAATGTAAGCAAAGGATGTTACACAACTGGGCATTAGCAGATCTTCTTCAGTCTAGACACAACTGTTGGGACCTCAGAGTTGACAAGTTCTCACACAACCCAGAGTTGGACAGCATGAACTAAACACCGCATTTCAAGGAAGGGTGAGTCACTAGTTTCAAGTAAGGCAGCCTCATCTCTTCTGGTTGGGGGGATTGAAGGTATGAGAGATGAAGGATCTCACAAGATGTGACCTTTTACCTGTACCTTGTGAGATGTGTCCTCCTACCTGAAACTGAGGAAAACTGGTTGTAGATTTGTGCTCTAATTTTGTTGTCTTCCCAGCATGGTGACTTTGTCTTAGGTATATTTAGCAGAGTACAGTACTCGTCTTCAGCAGTACAGAGAAGAGAGTGAATAAGCTAATGATACGACACATTTCATATGACACATATGACCTAGATGTAAAAAAAAAAAAAATTGCCGTTATGATGAGATCAGTTTTAAAGCAGAACAGAAGATGAAAAGTTCAAAACTGTAAGATTGCCTAGGCAACATAAAACCATAAAATGACTTGCAGCAACTGGGGGGAAGAAAACCCCAACAAATCACCATGCAAAATAAAAGATAAGTTCACAACACTGTTATAGCCCTTTAGCCCATGCAGTATTTATGCATATTGGTTTTACTTGTAACCATGCAAAAGAGAATAAATTTAAGTATTTCCTTCTTTTTGATAAAAATAAGAAAAATAATGTTTTCATATTGCCTTAAATTTATAAACCACTTCTCATCATGAAGGAACCCTGACTGACAGGGGAATTGAAATGTGATATCATCCTTCAGAATGCTGTACTTCATACTTCCGGTAGCATTTGTCATTTATTTGAGACAAAAGCATCTTAAAGCTCTGTCTTTTCTACATTCGGTATAGGTTTAATGCTTTTGGAGCTCAACAGACAAAAATACCCTGTTGAAGCAGATTACTCTTCTAGTCTCGGGTAACTAAACTGAAGCCCAGAGATAACCTCTTTGCCTGAACTAATGGCATCTATTGGTGTGTCTTGGTGGAAAGGCCTCTCTCTTTTTCAGAGGACAACAGAGGTTACACAACAGAGGTTACACAACAGAGGTTTTGCTGTATTCCTAGCAGAGCTGTTTGAAATTACAGTTCACTTATGCACCTTGTCTAAGAGTGTCCCCTGCCATCTCTGACAGGTAGCCATCTTCCCCTGAAGATAATGCTGACCACAGTATTGAAAAGGAGAATGTTCTTGAGTGCCAGTTAGGGTGCCAGAGGAGGGCCTGCACACCCACACCTGCAGCATAGTCATCACTGGTGAAGTAATTTATGAGAGTATGGCTAATGTCACTTGACAGGTGCAAAGGACCCTTCCTTTAGCAGTGGCAATGGCTGCTGAATCATTAGGTCTTTGTTAGGGATGTAGGTCTTCTTGCACAAGAAATGGTCCCATGCTGTATTTTGAACAAGTGCAGTTTTTCAGAAGTTCATTTTCTGACTGCCATAGGCCCTGAAATCTAGTGATATTTAGCAGTGTTTCAGCAAAAAGGATGCTTTTGAGAGCATCTCTTTTTTATTCTGTTTTCACTTCATTTTTCAATACTGTTAGCTCACTCCTCTAAGTTACCAACCTGTGCTCTATGAGCATCTCAAGTTTTGTTTTAAGCAGTATTAATACAGACAGGCTGTCAGCAGCCTCATTGTGTAAATACTCCATTGGTTCCCTGAGGGGGCTGTCCTGCTTTGAGCTACTTAGCACTTGGTCTACTGTTTGGTGGCTGTAAGGAGGCTGGTGTCCCTGAGGAATAAGGTTAAACAAAACCCCATAGCTTGTCTTGTCTTCGTTTTCCCCCTCCTGCCCTAATGAATGCAGAGTACTTTTGTTGATGGCTTGGAAATGGATCCCTTTCATAAAAAAGCAGCAAATTTCTATCACTGACAGCCATAAGGCTGAGTTTGACTGGGAGAAGGAGGGCTGCAGAGAGAGTTATTGTGGATAGTGGACCTTAGTTTGCATGTCAGAAGTATACAGCGTCAGCAGGCTTCAACCGTATCGTGCCTTCTCAGCATCTCCCTCAGCCTAATGGTGAAGCAGAAGCAGCTGTCAAGATTGCCAAGAGAATATATTGAAAAGGCAAACTGAAGAGATAAACACATGCAGACCGTGCTGCTGGACTGGAGCAGCACACCACAGTAGGTACGAGCAGCCTAGTGCTACATTTCATGTCACACTGTTGTGCAAGCTCTCTGTTGCCTGCAGCAAATAAAATCTCAAAGCCATAATAGTGGAGAAAGTGACAGGATGAATTAAACAGCTGCAACAGCAAGGCAGTAATGCTCATTGGGTACCAGAAGGGACATCCAGTAAGGCTACAGCCAGCATCTGATGACAAAAAAAGATGGTTAGGACCTCTCTGCAGCATTATAGTCATAAAGTAGCATCCATGTGGTGTTATATGGGAAGCCCTAGTGAGCCATCATTCTCCTGGGATAGTTCAGATGAATCTTTCCATATGAGTGCTGTAAAAAAGAAATCAAGTATTGACTCTGAGATCATGACATGCCTATATGTTATCCTCGGGAGCTACGTCAGTGACCACCAGTAGGACAGAAATCTGTGGGAGACGTGCTGGTATGTTCCTTACACGCATTAGAAAGAACAGAGATGAGTAAAACTCTGATTTCCACTCCTAGGTAGTAAAATTTGTCAGAGAGTTCTATGTCCACATCTAATTAAAAATAGATTCATTCTATGTCACTTCAAAAATCATGTAACTGGATGCATAAACATATGTATATATACATGAATGTAAATGCATGTTTCTCATATGTGCATGACTAGACACATAGAGTGGTTTGGATTGGAAGGGACCTTAAAGATCATCAAGTCTAACCTCCCCTTGTCGTGGACAGGGACACCTTCTGCTAGACTAGGTTGCTCAAAGCCCCATCCAGCCTGGCCTTGAACTCTTCCAGGGATGAGGCATCCACAGCTTCTCTGGGCAACCTGTTACAGTGTCTCGCCACCTCATAGTGTCTCACTCTCACAGGAAAAAATATCTCCCTTATATCCAATAAAACCTACTGTCTTTCAGTTGAAAACCATTACCCCATGTTCTGTCACTACAGGACCTGGTAAAAAGTCCTTCTCCATCTTTCCTAAGGTCTCCCTTAGGAAAGATCTGCACAAGGTCTCCCTGAGCCTCCTCTTTTCCAGGCTGAACAACCCCAACTCTCTCAGCCTGTCTTCATAGGAGAGATGCTCCAGCCCTCTGATCATTTTTGCGTCCTTCCTCTGGACTCAATCCAGCAGGTCCATGTCCTTCTTGTACTGGGAACCCCAGAGCTGGACACGGTTCTCCAGGTGGAGTCTCACCAGGGCAGAGCAGCAGGGGAGAATCACCTCCCTCAGCCTGCTGGCTGTGTGCTTTTGGTGAAGCTCAGGATACAGTTGGCTTTCGGGACCCTGAGTGCACATTGCCAACCCCTATCTAAATTTTCATCTTTCCATATTCCAAAGTCCTTTTCCTTAGGGCTGCTCTCAATCCATATGTGCTTGTATATACATAGGATACCTCAGGAAAAGTAAGAAAAGGTTTTGGAGTCTCTCTCTTCTTTTGATCCTCTCCTATAATCTGTTCATTAATTGTTTGTTGCAAGGGAAATCAGAAATTGGAATTCTTCTCATCCAGACGACTGCCATGACCATCAAGCCATATGATTATTTTCTTGTCATTAAATACTAGCTTTGTCATACTGTATGTCTTGCTATAAGAAGTTTGCTGAGTAAGCACCTACCTTTACACTGGGACACTGTGTGATGACAAAAAGTTTTCATCACCTAAGAAAGTGGATATAACATTTTTGAGGACATAGTTAATATTAGTATCTCTGTTTCAGTCTGTTCAGTCTATCTCTTGAAGTTTTGTTCAGTCCCAAACTCAAATGTTCCCCTTCTACCATACCCATATCAATTCACAGAGCTGAATTTGGGATTTGACAACAGTCAGGTAGATGATCTTTCTGAAATTCCTAAAACAAAGAGAAAGAAAAAGCAGAAGCAAACAAAAGTCCTGCATTCAGGGAGCTACACTGGAAGTGTTTCACTACCAGACACTTTCTCTGGGAGAGGTCAAGCATCACTGACAGTGCTGGGATCTAGTCAGAAGTGAGCACAGAAATATCAAATCCAGGGAGGTTTATGTTGAGATGGCATCAACCTCCAGGAAGGCATGCTTTTCCTGGAGACAAGAGTGTCCTGCACATGTGGGTGCCTACAAGCATGGTCTCAGGCATTTTTGAATATGTATAGCAACTTAAAATTATTTTTTGATTGTCAGAGGAACCAGTGTTAACTCCTGCTGGTGATAAGCAGACCTCTCTGCAGTGTCTCAGTTTCTTCCCTCCTCCAACTCCTGTACAATTTGTAGTGCTCCTGGGCTACTTTTAGACAGTTGTTGTAGTGAATTGGAGGGAATCAGTTCAGGAAATAACCATTAACTTATCTGTTTTGCTTAAAATTCAGAAGGTTCAGATCCACTATCATCACGATCAGCAGCAGTAGGAAAGAAAAAAAGGGGGCACAGGGCCTTGAGTAAGTTATATGTGCTTTGCTTTAGTTCTTTAGACAAATAAAAATATATTAAAAACTGTTTAAACATTAGCTGAAATTGAAAATACGGGTTTTTTCATCAGAATGAAAAACTAGGGGAATTGTGTCTACTGGAACAAAGCATCCTATTCCAACCCAAAGGTAAAATGCTGCTGTAGAACACGCTTGTGCTGAGAAAGCAAAGGCACTGACAAATTATTTTGTTGATAAAATGAGGTGAGGAAGAGATAGCACAGGTACTTTTACCTAAAAGCATTTGAAAGGCTGTGTGACTGCAAAACTGTAGGATACTTCAGAGAGGACTGAAAAGGGTTTTCCACCCTTCCTTTTGGTACTGTTCTACTTTCTCATTGCAGACTGATCCCTGGAGAATGGGCATCCTGTGCCCCAAATGAACTCCCCGTAAAGCAAGGGAGTTACTTACTTGTTCCCTCTCTTTTTGAGTATTGAGTGTTCAGTGGAAAAAATGGAACAGCTTTACTGGGAGGAAATTGCATATGTCCCATCTTCACACTGCGGCATGGGAATTTGGGCTTGCTGCTGTTTGGACCAGGATGGATCTAAATGCAGCTCTCCAGTCTTCCCGGTGAGCATCTAGTCAGCACGCAACATGCACAGCAGGACCAGGCTCACTCAGTTCTGTGAGAGATACTCAATTTTTGCACCCTACTTAAACATGCAGTGAACCAGAGAGAGAAAAAGTATGATGACCCAGGCTCAAACCCCTGCTTGCAATCAGTCAAGTTAGTGAGTGTATTTGAGCCTGGTTCTCATACATAATGTGTGCTAAAAGTGGGGCTGATGGTAAACAGATTGCTAGCAGTGTAAATGTATACCTGATTTTCTTTTCACCTTAAACAATTTAATAAGTTTATCAGCAGTTCTGTGAAGGCCAGGGTTGAATTTTTAGTTAAGTCAAACATTTCTACCCTAAAATTTTCAATCCCTTGTCTCGAGAATGTGACCCAGGCCTCCTAGGACTTCACAGATAAATTACTGAATTTCCATGCAGAAACAGCATGAAGTAAGGCCTTGGGCAGTATGATCCATGCATGATGTTCCTGTCAGTAAGCTGCAGAAAGCAAGTCCAGGTTTTTATTCTTAGAGAGCAAAATTGTACTTTTTCAGGTGATGAAATATATTAAACCTTCATTTCTATGGCTCTTTGCCAACCTCCAGATTAAAACAAAGCAATAGTTCGAAGGTTCTGTCCAGCGCTGTGACTTGGACCTGTGGTCTCATAGGCAGGCCATAAAACTGATCAGGAATTTCAGCCACTGCAGTAAGGATTTTGCAATGTCATGGGGAAATAATTATCTAAATCTAGTATTGTATTCATTCCAGTACTAGGAGTAGGATTTTGCTATATTCAGTCTGGAGCTGGAGTGATGACACTATTTTAGGGTGGCCACATAATGTTATTTTTTAATTCCCAGTAGTCATTAAATTGTATTTTAGAGAGAGTTATCTTTCATTCCTGTCTTTAAATATTTTATGTAGTTATTTCAGAGTTTTAAGGGTCAACAGTTGAGTGTCAGCCCTCAAAATTATTCACAGGTCAGTGTGTATTCATCAGAGTTTTAGCTGAAAAATACATCAATGAGCATACTGCAAATGTACCTAGAGACCACTTACCATGACCAGGAGAGTCACCAGTGATCACCGGAGCAGAAATTAGAAAGGAATCACACCAACAGCAAGGCCAACATAGCAAACATTTTTAGAAGAGAGTTTAATGCATCTTTTGCCCATTTCAAAGTGATGCACTACTGTAGATCCCTCTTACAGTCAAGTAACCATGCTATTTTAAAACACTGTGACATCTAAGATTTGAATGCAATTCAGAATCTCTGTGTGATGCCAAAGACAGTAAATGAGTGACTTCAGTGTTGTCATTAAAAGATTTTGAGGAAAGGCTACCCAGGCCATGCAGTTGTTCTCAGGAGTTAGATTCACTGCTACCTATCTGTTTGGGCAGGAGGTGAAACTGAAAAATTTGAATTGGAAATCTGATCCTCTAAATACTGTTCATTCTACTAGTAAATACTGGCTTCTCCCACACCAGTAAACTGATTTGAAAAATACAATTTAAAAGTAAGAATTAAATTGTGAGTTTCTCAGCTGAAGACTCCACTAATACAGGCAAGTGTTGTGTTGTTTCATACATTCATTTTCATTCTGATCTTTTTAAGATTATTCCTCAAATACTTTAAATATGCAAACATTTGGGAAGACAAAGGGTTTTTCTTAATGATAAATTAAGGTCTGTCTCAAATTGAAACACTGTATTTTTTCTTAGAAATACTGAGTTCTTAATCTGTGAAAATAGGAAAAAATCTTCTCGATGGAAGCATTAACTAAATGCCTGGAGCATAATCTCCTCTGCTAAAAATGGAGGTACTTGAGCATTTATGATTGTTCCTCTCCAAGAAATCTTAGTATCTGCTGTCCCACACTGTGCAGCCCTCTTGTAGACATGGTCACCTCTAGTGTTGGCAAGGTGCTCCAGCATTTCTCTGCAGAGTATTCTGATAACTCTGTCAATTGTGGGGTAGTGTCTAGCCAACTGTGAACCAGTTTGACATCACCGACTTTTATTTAGTTATATTAAGAATCACAGAATTACAGAATCACAGAATGGTTTGGGTTGGAAGGGTCTTTAAAGGCAATCTAGTTCAAACCCCCTGGCATGAGCTGGGACACCTTCCCCTAGACCAGGTTGCTCAAAGCCCCATCCAGCTTTGCTTCATTGTATATTAAAAATATATGCCTGTGTCTATAAGCTATGTATGGTTTTCATTTGAAAATGTGGAAATTGTGAAAATTTACATCAAAATAAATCCAGGCAGTCCATTACTGGTTTCATAAATACCTGAACTCTTGTCAAGCCATCAGTGTCCTGTTGGTGAGCTCACTTGACCAAGGGTGAGCACATACCTCTATGTGCTCAAAAAGTTAACAGATTTTAAATGGTCAAATTGCAAACAAAGAATGCTCTATGTGGTAAATGCAAAGTAGAAGAAATTCTTTAAAATAATAGGAGAGAAGTACCAGATAGAACAAACAGTAAATTATTTATTCCCTTTGGACAACTAAACTACTCTGAAAGAGAAAAGCTTTTATAAGAATTGATTGTGTACTAGCACATTATGACTGGAGCAATACCACACCATACTAGTTCTTCAGAGTTTTTATTTCTGTAATATTT
Source organism: Manacus vitellinus (assembly GCF_001715985.3). Lineage (NCBI taxonomy): Eukaryota > Metazoa > Chordata > Aves > Passeriformes > Pipridae > Manacus > Manacus vitellinus. The sequence goes on from NW_021940813.1 coordinate 27,483,198, forward strand.
TTATGTAATAGCCAAAACAATAAATAAACCCCAGAAATTTCTTTGTACTCTTTGTGTGGTGGGATAATGCAGCACCCTTGTCAGGCAAGAAACTACAGTCTGTCATTTTTTCTTATTATTGGCTAATATAGTATCTGATGTGGGGATGTTAGTTCATGAGAAACCTAGACAGGAAATAACATGAAAGGCTGTTAATCCCTATTAAGAAGGATAACAGTGTCAGGAGAAATACGAGGATGCTGTTCCATTACAGGTGTTAGATGATGGGGAATGCACCATACCAAGAAGCTTGACTAACGTCCTTTCTATCTGTGGGTTTCCATGAGAGTGCATTTATGACCCTTTGCACAACATTTGTCTTCATGAACATAACCTTTTGAAGGTTTTCCTACTTAGCTCCTCTCTCTCCCCCTTTCTAACACCTGGCCTGGGTCACAATGTATCTGGTCCTTGCCACCATAGGTGGATGGAGGACATGAGAGATCTGTGTTTGCACACATCCAGTGCAAACACCGTGAGGATTACAGCCTCCAGCTGTAGGGAGAGGACAAAGACTGCATGGAAAAGCAGGTTGTGACCTTCTGCTTGGTTTTGTCACGGTCTCTGATTGCTCAGAAAGAGCACCTGCGTTTGGGACCGGTAGTTTAAATATCACGGTTTGCTCATTAATTGCTGTGCGAGCACTAACCCTAAATCAAAATCTATAAAATGACAGCCATAAACTTTGGGATACAGATTTTACTGCTGACCTCTTGGTGATGTCGTGGCCAATTAAAATTGTTAAGGTGTGCTCACTGTGCTCCATGGAGTCTGAAGTTCAGATCTGTCTCCAACACATAACTTGCAAATGCTACTACCTTGAATACTATATATGTGTAGAAGACTGAAAATGTCTAACATCAGTATAATTAAGGAAAATAGTTAAAATAGGGGTCTTGAATGCATAGCAATATATCACTATGAGCACTTTTTTCAGAGAGTACTGTTAGAGATCAATCAAATTGATATTTTCAGTCTGTCCCATTTTAGATTCGTTCTGGTATCGTATATATCTAAAAAGCTGACCTCCTAATGGATTTTGATTGTTGTATATTTCTGTAGACAGCTTAGTTTCTAACAGTTTAAAACTTCAGTCTGTTTTAAACTTGCCTCACTGGACAGTGCTTGAAAAAATTACAGACTCTAAATTGTCAGAACAAAAAAGTTATTTATTGTATTTTTCACAGGATCATTTAGATAACTGTAAATCTGAAAACCTGCTGAGGCAACTAGTAATGTATTTTGGTGTGGCAAGACAGGGTGTGACTCTTTGCTAATAATTTGTACGATTCCAAATTATAAACTGACATTTATGAACTGTATTTGGCATAAAACATTAAATTTTAGCTAAAGGTAGAACGACTTATCTTTATGTCTGCTGGCAAATAGTTTTCCACAGGTCATAGTGGTTCCCACCCTGAAAATTTAATAATGCCATGTTGTTAGGTTAAGTATTAACTTTATGGCAAGTTAAATTTTATAGACCGATCACTTCCACTAATTAAAATTTACTTGTCTATAATAAGGAGAACACAACATTTTTTATACATTGCACTTTACATTTCTAATAACTGTTACTTTATAGTGTGTTTTGTCAATGTAGTAGCAATATATTACATTTAGATGGCACAATGCATGGAGAGGCCTGTGTCTGGGAGTAGGGTCCAGAAGCCTTACCAAAGCTGGTCATATGGAAATCTTACAAAGAGGGCTGTATTTTTGGGTTGTTCTTCTCCTCAAGGCTTGTGCCTCTAACTCTGAGCTGCAGATAGGTGCACCTGGTTACTCCAAATTCACTTGGCTTGATCCACTACCGACCCTGGTGAGGTCCTCCAAAGAAAAGCTGCCAAAGATGATCCCTTTTACCATCTTTCCCCTTCACTCCCTCCCTCTTCAGTAACAGGTCAGAAGTGAGAGCACTCACTTGGAAAAGAGAAAGCCCATTTTCCAGTCTCTCCTTAGTCTATCGGGTTTTCAAGTCCATGTTGTCTGTCTGCTAGATGCTCTTAGCCTCTGCCAGCTTCGCTCCTTCCCTAAGGGCAGATGGCTCTGTTTCTGTCCCCACTGGGTGTTTTAAATCTGCAATAATAGCTCTTCAGACTGCTGGCACCATGTTCCCTAACCTTAGCAAGGCATCCTTGCTGTGGAGGCACTGGTTAAAAGGAAGCACCATTCTCCTGAAGGTCATGTGTTTTGTGGTACCAGCCCTACAATTTGTTACATGGTGAGACCAGCAGATAGGTGAGAGCAGGCTTGGAAGCCCATTACAGGACTTTGCTTTGGGGTATGGTGTGTGCCTGAGACACTTCAGTGCAATCCTGGTACCCACAGTAGGTGATGTCAAAATCCTGTTACAGACCAAGTCAGCATTTTCTGAGCTGGGGAACATCCCTTTTCCTCAAGGCAAGGAGGATGGAAATACTTACGAAGGTGGTGGGAGGAAGGGCAGAGCACAGCAGCCCAATTTTGATCATCTTGGCACATCCAGTGGTGAAAAGGGTGCAGTGTGTGTAGGGACTGGGAACTTCAAAGTGCAAAAAGTTACCTCTGAAGATCCCAGGCTCCCATGTAGTAGAGAGTCTGAGGTGCCTGGGTTTAAGTGCTAGACTTTGTGGGTTGTTGATTGTTTGGATTCTCTCTGGTTTTGGTATGGGGGCCTTTTTGGATCGTTTAGTTGTATCAGCTGCATTTGTATATTCTAATTTGTCTAGTTACTGTGCTTTGTTTTGGTCTATTACACTTTGTTAAGTTATGCATTTTTATGGTTTTTTTTGGTACTGCTATTAGGCTTAATGATATGCTCAAAAAATCCTCATAATGGGACTTAAACTTAAAAATATTTTTTTTCTGGTTTGTGTACTTCACAGTAATGAGTCTGTTTGTATCTAATATAGTCCAGTAAAGGTAAGAAAGAAAATAAAATCACAGCAGTTGGTATGTGTTACTTTACAGAGGAAAAAATCCAAACCAACCTAAACTGTTGCAAATTTATTTACCTGAGTAAAATAAAGGCACAATTAGTGCCCAAAACATCTGACATAAGGGCTATAAAATTGGCTTTATCAAGGGCACATGAAGGAGGATGAAATTTTGCATTTAATCTGAGCCTCCACAGATCCTTCAGAAGTGGCTGGTTTTTAATAGAAAATTAATTAGCCATGATACAGGGAGAAACAAGAAGGACTGGAAACAGCTGCAAAGAATTAGGATTGTGCCATGTAGCCCGCAATGTAATTATTCACGCATTTCAGTCAGGTGGGAGGGAGCATATTCAGGGAGATGTAGGCAGGGCAGAGGTTACAAAGTGCAGAGTAGGCAGGGGAAAAGTGCTTGTACCAGAGATGTTGTGGCCATGCATGGAGCTGATGGCAGGAGGGGTTGTGCAGCTGGCAGGCAAGGACCCAGTTCTCTTGGTAAAGAGCTTGCTGTCCACCCCACTAGCTACTGATTCACTTCTGGGTCTCATTGCACATTATATGATGGACTGCAGGAAGACCAGATGTCCAAGTTGTGAATTGTACTGACACGGAATGAATGTATGAATATGCATACCTGTGATAAGGGAGGCCTACATCAAGTCCTTGCATTCCAGTTGCCAAATCACAAATACTATTAAAATCCATATCTGTTCCATTTGCTTGGATCACTGTTGACCATCTGAGCCTGTGTGTCTCCTATACAAGTGTCCATTTCAAGGCCCCTCGGAAATAATGTGCCTCAGGCTACCAGACCCCATTTACTGAAGCCTAGGTGATATAAGAAGGAAAGATGGCAAATGGCATCTGTGTCGAATAAGGCCCATGTTGAAGTTCCAGGGCATTTCCTCCAGTCTCTCAACCCTCCTTGGTCTGGGTGGGGTATGCACCAATGGGCAATATACCACCCAGGACCACTTGTCCCATACGGTTCAGAAGGACAGTTATACTTTTGAAGGGGAGGCATAGGAGGTTAATGGGTGTGGTGGGTTCACCTTGGCTGAATGCCAGGTGCTCACCCAGCCGCTCTATCCCTCCCCTTCCCAGCCGGACGGGAGAGAGTAAGGTGGGAAAAGAAAACAACACAAATCGTGGGTTGCGATAAGGCAGTTTATATTTATGCAAAAAAAGAAAGCAAAAGCAGCATGCACACGCACCAAGCAGAAGTCAGCAGTTAATCTCTACTTCCCATAAGCAGCGATGGGCAGCCACTTCTCTGAGAAGCAGAGCTCCAGCACACGTACGGTTGTCAGCAGGTACCATCACAGACAATGAGTGCCTCCAGTCCTGCTCCTTGCCTCAGCTTTTATATCTGGGTTGACGTCATATGGTATGGAATATCCCCTTGGTCAGTGTGGGTCAGCTGGCCTACTTGTGTCCCCTCCCAGGATCTCGCCCTCGATAGTGCTACGCTCAGCAGTAGCCAAAGCGTGGGTATGTTATCAACACTCCTCTAGGTACCACTGCAGAGCTACTATGGGGAAATAAATTCCAGCTCAGCCAGACCCACCACAATGGACCTGGACATATTTGTGCTATTTCATTTGTTTGGCAAAAGTTGATACAGATAATCTGTCTGAAGTGCACATCTCACGATGGAATAGAGTCTTTTATGTCCATAATGCATGACTATTATATTACAATAACAGGACAGGGAAATAACAGGGAAATAACAAATGGGAAGAAGATAAGAGATTAGTATAGTCTTTAAAAAATGTCTATTATTATTCAAAACTTTATAACTGTCATTGCTGAAGACAAACTGTATTATAAAAACACAGTGTAATATAACCTGAATTATGGAATCATAACTTCTAGAGGCATAAATACCATCGTTTTGGCATTTCTGCTATGGTGTCAGTACATAGATCTGCTTGTTCCATAGAATGTGGAAAAGCTACATCAAAATTTCCTGACAACTTCTGTTTCAGCAATTTTTATAATAAGTAAAGATTAGACTTATGCCTGAAAGACTGTTTTGGGGGCTTTGAAATACAAAAAACCGAAGGTGAAAACAGAGCACAGAAGAGAAAAGAAGAGGAGAAGGCAGTAAAAGAGCCCAGAGACCTTACAAAGATGAAGGAGCACCTACTGGATGCTACATCTGGTTGGTATCCAGTCACTAGTGGGGTTCCCCGTGGCTCAGTTTTGGAGCCAGTTGTTTAATCTCATTATTAATGATCTGGATGAGGGGATAGAGTGCACTCTCAGAAAGTTCATGCACAACACTAAGTTGTGTGGGAGTGTTGATCTGCTGGAGGGCAGGAAGGCTCTGCAGAGGGATCTGAACAGGCTGGATTGGTGGGCTGAGGCCAGTTCTATGGGATTCAACAAGGTCGAGTGCCAGGTCCTACACTTCAGTCACAACAACTCCAGTTCAGCACTACAGGCCTGGGAAGAGTGGCTGGAAAGCTGCCCAGTGGAAAAGGACCTGGGGGTGCTGGTTGACAGCCGGGTGAACACGAGCCAGCAGAGTTCCCAGGTGGCCAAGAAGGCCAGTGGCATCCTGGCTCGTATCCAAAATAGTATGGCCAGGAGGACCAGGGCAATGACTGTACTCGACACTGCTAAGGCCACACCATGAATTCTGTGTCCAGTTCTGGGCCCCTCACTTCAAGAAAGACATTGAGGTACTGGAACATGTCCAGAGAAGGGTAATGGAACTGGTAAAGAGTCTAGAGAGTAAGTCTTTTGAAGACCAGCTAAGGGAACTGGGGTTGTTTAGCCTGGAGAAAAGGAGCCTGGGAGGGGACCTTATTGCTTTCTACAACTGCCTGGAAGGTTAGGTGGGGATTGGCCTCATCTCTCACGTAACAAATGACAGAATTAGGGGAAATGGCCTCAAGTTCCACCAAGGGAGGTCTAGATTGGGTGTTAAGGAAAAAATTTGGAAGGGTTGTCAAGCATTGGAACAGGCTACCCAGGGAAGTGGTTGAGTCACCATCCCTGGTGGTATTTAAAAGACATGCAGATATGACACTTGGGGACATGCTTTAGAGATGGACTTGGCAGTGCTAGGTTAACAGTTGGACTCGATGATCTTAGAGGTCTTTAGGTCCAGCCTAAATGATTCTATTATTCTGTGAATACTAGAGTGAATAAAACCTGAGGCCAGCAAACACGGTGAAGGTATGATTATTATCCCATTAACTCCAACTGACTTGCACATACTTGGAAAAGGTGTTCAGCCAACCTGGTAATGAATAGTTCATGAGCTGCCAGTCTTCCTCTTCATGGAGAGGAGAACTGGGTGTGCTTTGATCAGCTTAAATGCCTGAGCAAAATACTATCACTTCAGTGGCATCTACTCAACTGATGTAAATTATTTGGATTATTTAAATTAATCAGTAAAGTTCATTTCCTATCTCCTCTGCCCATCTTCTAAACAGATCAGAACACATAGAGGAGAGGCAGGGTTCCTCAGGTCCACAGCAGCATAGGGTATTGAATGCTGGCACCTGCAAATATGCATCTAGAAAGCTGTGGATTTACAAGTGGGACCTGAAGACCCAATGCCAGGTCAGGAATTTGCATGGCTGGTGAGGGGGAAAGCTTGCAGCTTGCAAAGAGTTTGGATGTACATGCTCCAGAAAAGACAGATAAACAGACTGTAATATTCAGATCTTTTGAGCCTTGTTTTACATAGATATGATTTGCACTTCTTGGCCAAAGTGAACTTCTGCTTAGGCTTCTGTAGCCTCTTCCCTCTGCGTTCAAAGCTAAGGATCCCAGTAAGCTCCCATTTTCCACCAAGGTCTTAAGAAATACACTTAAAACTGGTATTTTAATACTGTTTTGTGTACTTGCAGCCATTTTTTTAACTACAGGAATTCATAATATTTATTTAACATGTGATGCCTTGCGATGTCATACTGATTTGGTGGGGTTTGGATTAACAGTGGCCAGTAAATAGGTAAGCCAGCTTGTCCTACATGGTGCTGGGGATTGATTTTTTAACTTTTTGAAGTTACTTCCTAAATCTTTCCACACAAGGAACCATCTCATTCCTCCTTTTCCACTGTGGTTTGTAAAGATGGGATTCAGCTGATCAGATTTCACTGAGCTAATTGTCTAGACTCTCCTCGCTGTCACAGGAGAGATACAGGGTCTCATCGGTCTCAGTTCGCTTAAAGCAGACAGCTATAACAAACCAGATGAGTGACATGTTCTCAATGCACGTTTCCCTCTGGTGATTCATGTGAATCAAGATGATGTGAGTGTGGATGTTTCAATGTAAGTGAGTCTTTACCACCTGCAAGTGACATTCTGCCGGAATAAGATAATTCCCCTTTAGCAAGGATTGCTGGTATAGGGGACTGCAGCCCTTACTCAACAAAGCAGGCTTTAGATGATTCATTTCCTGCTGTATTTCTTATATACGCTTTGTCTCCAGAAGAAGTATGCATTTCAGAATAATTTTTACATGATGGACTTCTTTTGGACTGGTTTGGGTTTTGAGGAGGGAAGTGTTTTGCTTGTCCTCTTATTCTTCTCTTGAAATATTTAACTGTGGTTTGTTCAACCAGAGTTTGTTGTATGTCTGTTGTCTCGTGTGGAAAGCACTGTAATCCTTGAAGTCACGGCACTGAATTTCATTGCTTTTTAAAGACGCTTTAGGAGATTCCTAGAATCAACTTGGGACCAGGAGGAAATAGTGCTCTGAATATTTACGTTTTAACACAAGATGTCATTCAGTGGAGTAACATCTGCCACTTAATGTGCTGGTTTTTCCAGGAAACTAAATCAGTAACAGTTAAGTTTTATCTTGAATTTGTGCTGATACTGTGATTCCTTGGATGGGAAGGGGAGAGTTTATCTGAATAGCCAGGAGGAATGAAGAGCTCTTCAGGTTCTGGAGGTACTACAAAGAAGTTAAGCAACCTTTACATTGCTGCAAGCTAAAAGAAAATCAGTCCCAACCATATCAAAGAAAGAAAGAGCCAAAATAATTCCTACCTCTGGGTGGCCAGTTGAGTGGATCTGAGAACAGACTTCATCCTTGCTAAATAACTTGGACACTTGCCATGACTTTTGCAATCTGTGTATACAAGAGCAAAATTCTGCCTTGTACTGTTCTGCTGGTAACTAAGGCCAGATCCTTGATGTCCTACTTTTTATTATTTGGTCAAACAATATGTATTATTCAGCAGGCTTCCCAATTAATTGATATTCTGCTATTTGGGATATAAGAATTCAAACCCATAACATAAATGGTGTTCGTAGTGGTAACACAGACCAATGATGCTTGTAGGGAAGATTGGGGGATTTTTGTTTTTTAAGTGATACAGCTGTGTTCATCTGTTCCTTAGAAGTGCATTTAAATTGGGTTAACCATATGTTCATCTAGGTTTTCTAATACATAATGGCAGGAGTGAAACCTCCCGAAGAACAATTCCCTTGTGCTTCCAAACATGATGTTAACCAGGTCTGCTTTAATATTCTTTCACTGCATAAAGCAAATGTATAAAATAAACTCATTTATCAAATGAAAAGAATACAAACACTGAAATACAATTACTTCTCTGATGGCAGTTGAACAGGTGCTATATTGTAACATAAGACAGAATACCAAACATATTCATTATGATTATTGCTCACCATTACAATAAAGGTAACTTTTTTTAGGATCTGATCCTTCAAGCATTTGTACACCTGCCTGACTTTGCGGATGACTTCAAATAAAGTGGTCCCAGGGGCATGTTTTTAGGATTGAGAATTTAATGCCTGGACTCTTAAATAATACATCACTTAAAGTGTAAGAAAGTGGATTAGTTAATTATTTAGTTTGTTTATTACTGTCTAAAACAGTTGCCAGCAAATAGAACAGATACATAAGAAGAGTCATGACCTGTAGAGATTTTTAAATATAGAGCAAATCAGAAAACGTTATGTTGCCATTTGCATAGATTCCTAGAAATAACAGAGAAACTCAGATTGCAAATCGGAAACTGTGAATGAATTCAGCAGATTTGTCAAACAACATGATTTAAAAATAACTGATGGGTATAGCATATGTCAAAACAACCTAGGCAAGGCAGCTTCACTGTCCTTGCTCCTTCTTCCGTGGGAGTCACCAGAGATGTGCTGTCTGCCTTGCTGAGGAGGGAGGTTGACCTCCCATTGCTGGGAGAGGTCAGTATCCCTGGAGCCTGCCTGTGCCCTTACCTCACTCTACCATCCTTCAGCCACCATTCCAGGGCACATCTGCAGAGCTGTGACCAGCAACGGCTCTTTTCTCCCCCTCCTAATAGAATTTCTATCCTCTTTTGAGTCAGTTGCCTTCCCTGTCCTATGTGTTTTGGCTCAAACATGCTGCTGCTTCAAAGCTTTGCAACAACAAGGTTTTGACAATCTGTTGGTGTTAAGCCAGGTTTATATCAAAGCACAGCAGTGAAGTAATATCGCATATAGTGCCTGTGGGACTGATTTTTCCTTTCAGAGGTGTGGTTGATCTACCACCTTCCTCAAACATACGTATGATCTTCACAGAACAATGTTACAGAAGGGGAAGAGTTTTATTGTTGTCCAGTTCGTGAGCCAAAACAGCATCCAAGCCAGAGGAAATATACGCTGTGTCATGTATTAACCAGTGGGCAGTAAAAAAAAAGGGGAAAGAAAGTCATACTGAAATATATTTATACTAAATATATACTTTAATATCTGAAAAATATTTGTATATCATACATGAATATTGTTGCTGGAACATGGGAAATGTTATATTTCCACTGTTTTTTTCTGGTTACTGTTGGAAAATAAATGGTTCAAATGGAGCAAATAAATCACCACTTCGCAGCTGTTACTGGCAGGACAGACAGTAAAACACACATATGCCGTGCACAATATTTCTGTCTCCTTTTGTATGAGTGTAAATGAAATAAAATACTAGTAGGCACTTCTGACCAACATTAAGCTGCTCTTTGTTAGTCTCCAAACAAGGTGAATACATAAAGATTGGTTGTAGTTGGTTTTCTTTAGCACCCAGCCCTGGTTGATACAGCAGGTTGAAGTTATATACATCTGGCCGGATTCAGACACGTGAATGGTTTTCTTGAAGCATGTTTCACCAAGAAGGATCTTGATGAGTGGACCCTAAAGCCAGTTGGTCTTCATTACTGACAAGTAGAGCATCATCTTCCCATCCTGAATTCTCAGTCTGAATTCATGTGTCATGTGGTAGTCATCTCTGCTCTGCAAGGGAAGGTTGCCTGTACACCACTGAAGTTTGCCACGTGGTAGCCAAAAGCAGTAGCTGCTTTCATTGGCTTTCATTAAGGTTCTGTCAGTGTTAAAGCCTACAAAATGTTAGGATTTTTAGCCTCACTTATAAAAGATGGAAATAAAACCTAGAGTTGCCTGGTGAACAACACCAAGGATCTTCTCCTTTGGCTCTTAGGTGGTCATGGAAAGAGCTGTGTGGGTGTGTGGAGCCCTGATGTCATCAGAAGAAGGTTGAAGGTCAGCTCTCATTGCCCTCACCTGTCCATGGCATGCGTACATAAGATTGTAGGATACATAAGGGCTACCTTACTTTGACCAGTACTTCCAGACAGCAAGACTGGAAGGGCCCAGGGGGGCCACAGGGGCTGTCTTGCAAGACTGAGGTACAGTGGTACTTATCGGATCCCAGTTGAAATGCCAAATCAGATTTTGTTTCATAGAGATCAAAAAGCACAGCTCTGAACTGTGCCAGTGTATTTCTTTCAATAGAAGTTTACATGCTAAACCAAAAGGAAACCTGCTTGTTTATTAAGTTGTCAGCTTTTGTTAGCTCTCCTTTTCTTCATGCCCTTCAGTTTCTTTCCATTAACCACTTAACACAATCCTTTTAACCTTTTATTTAGCTAACTGTGCTTTTGTAGTCCTTCAGACTTTAAAAAGCCTATGTGTCTAACCTCTTTCTTTCATAAGAAAGCACCTCTACCACTTGCAGTAGACTTGTTTGGCCATGCATAGTAAAGTTTTCCTGAAGTTGCCTTTCATTGTTTCTTCCTCTCCCCATCTCCACTCTAAATGTGGTACCTTAGATAAGGAGCCCTTCTCAGAATACTTGCTCTTCTGGGAGAGTGGGGCACTGCCTTGTAAGTTTTAGTATGCTAAAACTGAGGTGAAATCACAGAATCAGTTAGGTTGGAAAAGACTTATGAGATTATCGAGTCCAACCTTTGACTGAACACCACCATGTCAACTAGACCATGGCACTGAGTGCCATGTCCCATCTTTCCTTAAACACCACCAGGGGTGGTGACTCCACGACCTCCCTGGGCAGTCCATTCCAACAGCTAATTACCCTGTGAAGAAATTCTTCCTAATGTTCAACCTAAACTTCACCTAGCTCAGTTTAAGAAACGTTGATTGTTCTGAGTGACCTTGTGCTTTTCCACTGGCAAAAGGGTGATAGTCTCTTCAAGTGCTCTTCCCTGGGTTTCTTAGGAGGCTGCTGAGAAGTCATTAACCTAGTTTTTAAGAAAAAAAGACTCGGAGAGATTTGTTCCAGTCTTGTCAATGAGGTTTTCATTGAACCCCATGCAATCATTTAGAACTGCTGAAAGTTTAAAACCATATGTGTGTCCCCGGTTTTTTGTTTGGGTGGTTTTGGTTTTTTTTTTTGTTTGGTTGGTTTTTTGGTTTTGGTTTGTGTTGGTTTTGGTTTGTTTGTTTGTTTTGCTTTTTTTTTTAATTTTTATTTTATTTTATTTTGATGACCATGGGAAAGGCAACTTCACTTGTTGAACAACTACCTACTGGTCTCTCATTCTGGTGAATTTGGGATGTCTTTCTTATCACTGATACGTTGTGTAGGGTTCATTTCTCTTCACTTGGAATTTTTAAAATTTGCACGTCCTAGACTAGCTTAGACTCTTTTTATAGTCAAAAGACCAAAGCAGGTGCCCACAAAGGCTGATTCATCTGGTCTTTCTTATACAGAGACCTTGGAAGAGGAACTGCTTGCAGAAAGTATTTGATTCTTCACAGGGACTGTGAGCAGAGCAAAGCTATGAGCTGAGGTGTCTAGTTTCTAAATACTTCAATTCAGATGTATAACACCCACCTATTGCCTAGGTATCATATAAAAAAGGGTTATACACCTCTGTCATTTTATCTTGGTGCCATTGCATTTTTTCTGTTTATTTACATATATAGGCTTACAGAAGTAGACTCAGTCTCTCCCAGTGACAGCAGTTTCTTATGTCTTACACAAATCTCATTTTTGTCTTAATATTCTCTTAGTACCTTAAATGCACATCATAATAACATCATAGCAGGCTCTGCATGACTTTTGCACTGAAATCTTTATAATAGCGTTGTGACTTTTTGAAGTAGCTATTATCCTGCTTGCAATTACAGCTGCATAAACTCACTTCAGAACATTCTCATTTTTGTGGGTGTATGTGGTTTTTCTCCCCCTGACCGTAGCTCCGGTAGCCCTGCACCTCTCCCGCTGCAGCCTGAGCTAGCCAGAGCAGGCAGCGGCAGCTGCGAAGGGGCCGGGGCTGAAGCCACGAGTAGCAGCCCCACAGCACACCCCCTGGGCCGCCTGGACGGCTAGCTCAAAGTGAGAGCGGCCATGCAGCAGGCATTCCCCGATCCCATCAGCACTGAACCTGGCCAGGCCAGGGGCAGGCCCTATGTGATGCAGCACGCCATGTCTGAGTGGTTGGAATGCATGAAGAAGGCTGCCCTCCATGGAATGCCCAGGGTGGAGCGGAGTCCTTCAGGAGACTTGCGGCCTGTGGAAAGTCCACGCCGGAGCAGGTTATTCCCAGGGAGAGACTCATGGCCCTGTGGGGAACTCACATTGGTACAGCTCACCCTTCGTGAAGGACTGCATCCTATGAAAACCTATCAGGGTGTAAAGACGCCCTGCACCCCATGGAGGAATGACCTCTGGGACGGTACATATGGAAGACCTGCAGCCCGGAGGGGTGGAGCCACGCTGGAGAGGTTCATCAAGGACTGTTTCCCATGGGAGGGACTCCACGGAACAGGGGAAGGACTCACAGCTTTAGCACCCCCGTAGCCTGTGGTGAAGGCTGTGGTGGAGCAGGCTGTCCCCCTGCAGCCCATGGAAGGGTGACCCATAGGACAGCAGACTTGGAAGACCCGTTGCCCTGTGGGTGGACTCCTCTCCCTGCACTGATGCAGGGGGAGGAGGGAGAACATGGAAGGAAGGAGGGGTGGTTGGAAAGTGTGTTTAAGACTGTTTTATTTCTCACTCTTTAGCTCTTATCCTGTTAGTAATAAATTTTAGTATTATCCTCATGTTGAGTCTGTCTTGCCTGTGTGACCCAGCCCTTAGCGATTTTCGTAGGTGCCTAAATTCCGGCCAGGGTCAACCCACGACACTCATTACTTGCCAACATGAATATGTGAGCTGTTACCAATTTTTTAATTTTTTTTAAATAGCAGAATGCATCAGTACAAGTGTGATTCAGATTCATTGCAAGTACAAAAATAAAGGCTCTTCTCCCTTTCCTTTTCTTATCATGTGAGAATTTCCTATCTTGTGGAGTATTCTACTCCACATACAGTAATACTCATCCTAATTCACCAAACCACATTAAGAATCATAAACTAGGCAGTGTGCATCAACAGTGAAATGTCATATTTTGTCCTCATTGTTAGTACTCAAAGCAGCATAAATATAATCCTGATTTTTCAGCTCAGTGCTGGCAGAGTAGATATTTTCCCATTGTTCTCAAAATCTTTGTATGGATAGTATTTCTTCACAATAACATTTATTTATCAAAGTTTATGCCACTTTGACTTTCTATAAAATAACAGCAAAGATAAATGAATCGATTGACCCCAAGAGCAGTTTATTTATCCCTTTAGTCACACTTCAGTGGCAAAATCAATACTCTTCTGAAATATCTGATATTACAGTGGTTCCAGTAAATACTGACATTCCTGAGCTATGTGAAAGGGGAACAAAAATTTATTATCAACTTAGATTTTTAGTAGCTTTATTGATTTTTCTGGGGATGCTTGAATTTTTATTTATCTGTCGCTAAGTAAGTGACCTTTGTTTCAAAAAAACCCTCAAAAGCAAAACCAAAAGGCCTTAAGTTTAAACCTTAAGAAAAGTAGAAAGAGAAAAACCACACATCTAACACTGTCAGTGACAAGGATCTTGGCAGAGAAGTGTGTCTGGTTTTAAATGATGCATAGCACATCACTGTGTGTTCTTTTTCATACCATCTCTGCATTTGAAAGAGCATAACATGTAATTTCTTTTATACTGATATTGTTGACATCCACTTCGTGCAACAGCTAAGATGTTTCTGAAGCATGCAATGCTACCAATTATTTTGATACAAGGGTGGAAGAGATGAGTGACCTGAAAGAAAATAAAATAGTGCACAACAGGTTATATATTTAATCCAACAAACAGATCTAATTCCTGCAAACCTTAACAAATATTATGCACACATACGGGAGAAAATTTTCTCTCTCTTATCTCTGAAAGCTTTGAACATATAAAAACTGTCTGAGAAAGGTAAGATTCGAGGGAGTTACTGAGGGCAATGTGGAGTTTCCAGTTTGGGGGATCTCACTGAAACAATGCTTGGACAGAGTACAGCAGAGAACAGCTCATTTTTTTCAGTTGTGCTAAACTGACAGGAGCTCACTGTATCAAAATTTGGAAGACAGGTATTACTAAACCAATCTAATGTTTGGGACAGAGATGGTCAGGAAAGCCTAAATTCCGCAGTTGCCGAGTAGTGCAGGTTTGCCCTAGGTCTATACCAGCCTTGCCATACTATGTGCTCTGAGTTGTGGCATAGTTGTCCCAGGATTTGTCAAAGATGGTCTTACAGACATTATGTATCTTAGAATATTTCATGAGACTCTGCTATCCCTTCTGAGCAGAGAAGGAGGCTAAGTGGTCAACTCAAGGTATAAATCAGCTTTCCTACTGTTTCGTGTCCTGGCCGTGTGCTGAACATCACCCATGTTACTTGGCTGTGCAGAAAAAAATTCGAAATGCATATAGAGGGGGTGCTTGCATCTGCAAGTTTATATAAAACAGTGAAGCTCCTTATCTTGGAAGAAGAATGACCTTTCCAGTAGCAGAATATTTGAGACCTGAATAAAATTTTAGAAACTGGCAAAAAACAAACCATAGTTTGAATTTTGAAAAGTTACTATCTTGCCAGTTCCTTTTCTTCCTGGGATAAATGTGCTCATTTTTGAACAACCTTAATGTTATTGATGCCACATTTAGATTTCAATCTTGAACACTCTTCACCAAACTTCACCAAAAAAATATTTGATCGTGAGTGCTTTAACTTGGTCGTCACTCCTTCAGCTGTCACTTTGTTCAATCCTTATCTCAAACAAGTCTGTTCTAATTTCCGTTGGCATCGTTCACACAGAAACACAACCTGCCACCAGCAAGAACTAATGATATATGTCTGTGGTTCCTTGATGGAAGTGTACTTCTCTCCAACACTCCTGTTAAGAGCAAAAAAAGAAAAGGTTCAGTGGCCCTGTACCTCTTTAGGATGTAGACCAAAAGGTGTGAAAACCCATCACAAGCTCTGGCCATCAGTTGGTAGATACCACAGTGAGTCTCAGTAAAGCATAGGTCTAACCCTAATATTAAAAAAACCCAACATTTTCTATGTTTTTTTTCATTCTTTTCTAGCTACATCCCTTGATAATCATCAAATCATCCAGAGAGAATTATCTCATTGTACATTTCCTCCTCTATAAGACCTGCGAAAAGATTTATTTTCCCCCGAGAAAAAGAGTTCCATAGCTTCATTACATCTGTGTAAACCAGAAAATCACTTTTCTTCAAAAGACAGTATAATTAAAATACATTTTCAGAATTTTTATGAAAACCAGAAAGTTTTAAGTAAAATTTCTGACCCAGATGAGAACTAAAATACCAGTATGGTTTTAAAGTTAGTCATTGCATAAACTTCATGTAGACTGCAGGTTAATCACGACCATAATTTTTTTGCATAACAGGAATATATAATATTGGAAGCAAAAAAACCCCAAAACACAAGCCAATTTCAAGCTGTATAGCTAGAATAGAACTACCTTATGGAAGAAATATCTGGGAGCAGATAACTTTCCAGAAGTTTCAAAAACATTGGGAAAGTCATTGTAATGTCCTGGAGCTATAAGCAGGAGAGTACATGAGGCTAACCTTCAAGTATTGTTATGTTGAGTCTAATATTGAGACAAAACTTGCCAGAGGACAAAAGAAGGAAAATAAACTAAAAAATGTTCAAAATGGCTGTTACGTGATGGAGCTTTACTCTCCAAATGTTGCAATACTCTTTCCCAGAGACCTTTCCTGGTGTTCTGCTCCTCCAAAGCACTGATAAGTTCTGACCTATTTTTCTGTCTTATATCCCTAATGTCATAGTTATAAATCTGCTGAAAATCAAGTATATTTTGAAATTTTTAGATTAAGTATCACCAGAAGGTATTGCATATCTAGAATAAATTTTCTGACAGGAACATTTCTCACATTTTTTCTTAAGTCTTGTTTCTGAGAGTTCATGCCTTTAGACTATTGATCACTTAATACCCCAAAATGATAGAAAAACCTGTTTACCAATAGATCCAAAATTGGCTGAAATTTTAAAACATGAGACTATTTATAAATGAATGGATTTCTCCACTTGCATTTAAAATCAGGATGTCTGACCAAGAAGAATCGCATCATAATTAGTAAGACTATTCAGTTTTACTTCAAAATAGCCCTGGACACAAAATTATTTTGGTGCTGGCTGCATGAAGAATGTTCCCCCTGCGGTTTAGCATGTCAGGTGTTGAAAGGTTGTATTGGACCAAATGGTTTTGTACATGTTCTCTGGTAAGTATAGGAAATAAAAGGATGTTAACAGGCGTGGGGCGGGAGACTTAGAAGTCTCGGCATGCTTTTCATTTCTACTCTGTTCCCTCTGTGGCAAGTGCCAGCATATGTATTTGAAGCACCAGCAAAGGTTCTTGCCATATGCTGGACCATTTCAGTGGTTTTGCCTGTATGTGTTTGCATGTGCATTAATATGCATATATGCATACATGTGCGAATGACATAAGGTCGGTGTGCGGTGCCAGATACTGAAAGCAGTCAGTGTGGAGGAGGGGGAGAATCATAACTTTGACTGCTTTGAACTCAAATTAAATGTGAAAATGAGTAGTTACTTGAAATGGATTTGTCAAAATAGCCAAAGGGAGTTTGGACGTTGTCACTCATACTTGAATGGCTTATGGACAACTGGGCTCCTTGAAAATCCCAAATCTAAAGGATATTTTTTAGAGCTAGCAACAAGACTCAGTGCCACTGACATAATTCTGAGAAATTGGCATCGTGAACCTTCAATCTGATTAGTTACACAGGTACTTGTGAAATTGCTTTACACCAAAGCCTTAAAAAAATGTACAGGATGTATTCCAATGCTCAGAGAAATTATCACTGTAAGAAATACACGTTGCCAACAGGAAAAAACAAGTCAATATGCCCCTGCCTTTGTATCTAGCCAATCTGCCTATCCAAGTATTTTCTGTAATTTAAAATAAATTTAAAAAGGTTTAAGGGAATGCAGTTGTATCATTATTTTTAAGGCAGCCAAATTAATTCTTTTGTGCAGTGCTTGAACCTAATGGAGATTGACTGTCCTGTTTTCCTATTGTAATGATGTGTACCGAGTTGAAAATGAAGATGTTGGAGGATAAAAAATAGTGCTGTGACTGCTATTGATTAGCTGTCTTGTTTGCTTCATTGTTCAGGCTCCATTGGCCTCTTGGGCAGAAGGACACCCAAGAATAACATCCCTGACATTTTCCTGAAAAGATGCATGCCTTAAAAGTGACAGATTTACTTTAAAAATGCAGTTTTGATGTATAAATGTGGTAGTTTTACCTGAAAGGATTCTGATGAATTAAAGCAGACAAAGAGAAAGATTTCTGAAACATACCTCAGGTCAGCCTTGTATTGAGAATAGATTTAATAGCAAGCGTCTTACATGATGATGACATTCCTAGTGTTTCTGCATTTCTGTATATGTGGGAATGAGCAAGAAAAGCTGAGTTTATCTTCAAAGACAGAGCGATTAGGTTAGTCTGACTAATGTGCTCAACTTTCATTAAAGGCTTTGAGTGGTCATGAATTCCAGAAGACTTGACTGTGTGCACTGAAGAAGAAAAGAGGCCCTTGAACTAGCACATAATTTTATCAAAAATACTGCCTGTATTTTTAAAAGCCCTGGTATAGATTGTTTTTCACAGCCTTCGGGCAATAGGAATTTAATACCATTTTGTTTATTTCCTTGCCTGTTTTCCATGCAAAATATTTAGTACAAGAGTCATATAATTAAATTTGTAAAAACAATTACTCTTAATTGCATACATACAAATTGAATACACATGAATGTGTATACTCAAATATGGCTCTTGTTTATATAGAAAACAATAATTTACCTACCTCTCTGTCAAGGTATTTAAAGGAGTCAAGTACACCAAGTGATTTCATGCATCACCTTTTAATGAAATACATGAACGTATGAGCATTATTGTAGGACTTGGTCACAGCCGTAGTTAGAAATGCCTCTGCTTTTATTGGTGTTACATTAAAAAGGGACAGATTCTGCCACATGTACTGTCATGTCTAGAAGAAAATAAATTTGCTCAAAAACTGACCTGCTGCTCAACAGAGGTGGAGATATCAGAGACTCAGTTTGCTAATGGCTCTGTGGCAAAACTATACTTTTTATTAGTTAGCAAAAACCTGCCCAATCTGTCAGGCAGTAAGTGGAAATCAGCCAGAAAAAACAAAGAGGTTTCTGATGTGCTTCAGCAGGAGATGTTGCAGCACAGATCTGACTCTGCCCTGCCTCTCATCCTGTACCCCTGAGAGGAAGCCCAGGCACTGCTTCTCTGTGATCCATGCTTTGTAATGATCCTTCCTTCACAGAGCATGTCCAGCTTGGCCAGTTTCTTGGCTTGGTGCTTCTCTTCTCCTGTCTCATGGCAAGGTCTCATTCTGCTCTTGCAAACCCCCCTCACAAAGACCACCTTCCACTTGTCTACCCGATTAAATTTACTTTTCTCCTTTTCCCCCTCAAAGCCACTGAGAAGCCCGTTCTTGTACTCTTCTTCAGCCTTGTCCCCAATGAGCTGAATGTTCTGCTCCAGCAGGGACACTGTGTCTCCTGCACGTCTCTCCGGCACCATGGACAATGGAGCATCTCTGCTGAAACAACCCACAAGATCACCCCTCTTTCCCTATTCAGGATCTCTAGGGAATTCATCTACCCTGCAGCATCCACTGGAGATATTTATTTATTAAAAGTAAACTATAGAAGATTGACAAATCCAGGCCAGTCCCCAGTCCATTCAGTTCACTGGTATGTTTTATTCCTCTCCATGCATGATGTTCCCTGTGTCTATTTTAATGGCAAAGTGTTTTGGGGACAGAATCTACTTCTTGCCTTCTGCTTACTTACTTCTCTGGTTTGGACAAAATTACTTGAACATGAAGCTCTCAGAATTAAAGTAGTAGCTCAATTTTGGCAATGGTAATCTTAATAACAATCTTAATTTCCTTCCCATGCATTGTGATTTGATGTTTCTTTATATGGTCATGAACTATTTCTCAAATAATGCAGCATATATTTTTGGCTGAACCAAGGTCTATTAAATACGTATTTGAAATATCTTACAAGCATGACCATGCACATATGTGTTCATACAATTACTTGACTTACAGAAAGTCTTCGATAAAGTGTAGATACACTGAAAATGGCATGTATAGACAGAAAGCATACTAAAATTATTTCAAGGAATATCAGACATTATCACTGAATTAACTACATGCATCTTATTTGAAGCAGAATCCCTGTTTTTAATTCTGTGAGCACTCATTTCAAAAAATGCAAGCATAGGGTGGAAAAATGAGGAGAGTGCAGTGTCAAATCTAGTACGGAAAAACGGGTCTGATATATTCAATGTCCATTTACATCCTTCAGCACTCTCAAAATCTCTTTCTTCTTCAGCATTCACATTTTACCCATTCTTGACGGGTTTTGCTTCTAACTCCTTTGTGCTCTACAAAGATATTAGGAGGTGGTTTGTTACTTCCGGTATAGCAAAAGCTGCCAAACTGCACTATATAAAGGATTTTTTTCTTTTCACTCCTTCTCTTTTCTGCCCAATGCCCTCTGTAGTAGTCATTTTTGGAGTCTGTGCAATCTAGAAAACTGTCAAGTGAATGGAGGAGTCGTAGCTAATACTGCCAGCATCAGACTTACAAATAGGTCCCATGTAGCCAGCAGCAGCAAATGAAACTGGCCAAGGAACAGGATGCATGTGCTCAGGGGAGACGAGAACATTTTCCCCAGATGAGCTTAATTCTTGTACTTCCTTCGTGTTTTGATGTATTTCATTTCCATCATTGTTGTCAACATTGTTGTCATTGTCAGCAAAATGAATCCTGCATAACAGGACCATACCTGGGTCCCAAATGACGGCATCTGTTTTGGGGTTTTAAATTGCTGCAGGTGCCAAGGAAGAGCAGAGGTTGTAAATTCTGTACAGCACTGATGGCTAACCTTCAGGTAGCCTCTCCATCCACTACAGGAAGCACTGAGGCTTCAGTGATGCTGAAGAAAGCCAGGATCTCTGGGAGAAGGCTCAGTGGCAGATCAGTTCCATTAACTTTTCCTTTGTTGCTATTTCTGTTAGATTTTAAAAATCAGATGAACACTGATTAAAAAACAACCAACCAACCACCACCAACAACAAAAAACCCAAACAAAATAACTCACTCAAAATCCAAAAAGAAACAAACAATATCTGCAACACCCAGTTCCTTTCTAATTATACCATTAAAATTGTGGTATTGTGGATGATCTTTAAAATAGTGAATCTGCAGTATTCTTTTAATACCATAATGAAACGCACTGTTTTCTGGTTGTCAGAGAGTCAGAATAAAGAGTTTTCATTTTTATTTTCTCTTTTCTGGCTTCTTGGGTGTCCTGATGTCTAACAGGAAGATTTTTATGGAATCTCTGTTCCTTTTTGCTTTAGTTTTGGACAGCTGACTGGAAAGACTCTGACTGGAAATTTGCAGCAGTATATAGGATCCAAGGATCTGTGTTTTGACTGTAGTGTAAAAAACTTAGGTAAAAAGAGGTACTAAACACATCAGTGTTCATTAAAAGGATGGTTAGTAAAAATACAGGTAGATGTGTTGTATGTGCACAAGGATGTGAAAGGCAGGCTTTTCATCTAGTAGCTTGTCTGTGTTTGAAGATTAGTTGAGCAAAGTATAAACTCAGATAACTTCTGCATCATGCAACTCTTTCCTACAAGCTGAGTATATTTGAAGTATCTTCATATATATTTTCAGCTTCAGCAACTTATTCTGCGTGCATAGTCTTTACTTAATTTGTAAATTACTGTCTTCATTTATAAACTACTATACTGTATGCATTTATTTTAATCAATCACTGTAGTTGTGCCAGTCTGATTTCTGAATCAGCACTCAAAGACAGATGATAGATGGTCTATTAGGTTCTCTCAGCTAGGGTTCATGATGCTTAATTTTCTTAAGTGACAATATTTCATACCGTAATCCTGATGGTTTTTTATTCTTCTTTCTGCTTAGTGGAGTTTAACCTAATTACATGTATGGTCTTTTTAACAGTTGCAGCATGGAGCCTTCACTGAACTTTCATAAATCACCATTTTAAGTTTTTTAGAAGACCCCCTTCAAAAGGTCACCTGTCATCAAAGATATTGTAGCTAAAAGTTGTAACACTTAACCCTGTCTCTAAGCTCTCTTAACTCAATTACACCAATGCATCACTCATCTCTCCCTGGGTTTGCAATAAAAGGAGTATTGGTCTAGCACCACTTTTTGGATCCCTGGCAGCAAGACACCATACGTGTACTTACCTCTTTCACAGCTGGATGGTTTTATTGTAACCCCTGGTGTCTCGCTCCAACGTTTCGACCTCATAAAAGCATAATGTCACTGAATGCTGAGATTTTACGTAATTTATTCTGAAGATTGTGGCTTTTAAATCTTCCATATGCAGTTTAATACCGTATTCTTGTCATCAGGCAACCTTTGCTCTCTCTATTAATATTTTTATCTTCATTTTGTACACACAGAAACATATATACACCCAAAGTAAGTTGAAGATGATTTACAGAAGCATTAGGAAGGGAAAGAGAAGGAAACAAGATAACTGAAGAGTAATCATACCAAAACCAGACATGCTTTTGCTATGTTTTTTTTCATTCCTGTTATATTTTTGTTTGGATTGGCTCCAGAGAAGCGCTGTTCCTCATTGCTCTTGTTGTTGAGTGTGTGCTCATGCATAAATTCAGGTCAAGTATGAAACCTCTTTTCTGCATTCCAGGTGAGAATGTGTAATGTCCTTATCAACAGATAACAAGAAATCTGAACTAATTCAGCTCATGACCCTGGATCCTTTTATTTTTTCTGCCATTACCAAAAATACGGTGTTTGCTTAATCATTAATGTATTCAGTCCTGTAAATTAGAGCTGCTTGAAATTTCTACTAATCCTTTTCCACTGAGGGTTTCCCTGTACTAAGTGACGCTGAATAAAACAAAAACCACATGCATGCACAGGTTTCTGAGATTTTCCAGATCAAATATAATTTAAGGGGCACAACATTTTTAAATGAAGTGTTGTGGTTTTGTTTTCTTTTTTTTTTTTTTTAATTACTGTACCAAAAGTAGCAATGAATAAACAGTGTTTACTGAAAATATGCTTTGCTTGAACTTGGTCATTATAGTATACAAGGGCTGAGGGGTTATTTTGCAATGAAAGAATGAACCAATATGTAAGGACAAAAGTAGAGAAAAGGTTTAACACACAGCACAAAGATGTTTTTGAATGAATCAGTCCTTGCTATTTAATTTACATTTTGAGGGCTCATTAGGATGATGAATGACAGTGCTTGAGAATAAAACATACTTCCTGAACAAAAGAAAATCTCTGTAGCCTAATAACATTTTATGCCAGCACTTACATTTGTCAGAAGTGGATGCTATTTATCCCTATGATTATTTAAAAATCATTTTTATTGTCCTTTGTGCTGTGTCCTCTTCAGGGAATTTTAATTCAGAGTTTGACACCTACTTATTAACTTCCATGAAGTATGGAGTACAAAGGCTTATACTATATAAAGGATTCTAACCAGCCATGTTTATATTGCCTGCAGCTGTATACAAATTAGCTGAGTTTGGATTCATTTCTCTTAGAAGTGGAAAAAAATTTGAGTTGTGTAACCTTTACCACCTCTGTAAAGTAACTGTGGGTTGATTATGGCTGACCTGGGCATACTGGGAGACAGCAGTAAGTCAAAAGAGCAAAGAGGGGAAATGTATGGGATTAATGCCATGAGTTAGGAATGTGTATGAGTTGAGAACATTCTATTTCATGTCTTCTCCTTTCTCCTCTGGAAGGATGAGAGTGAAATAGGAATACTAATGTTTCAGACTTCAAGCCCATCCTCTCCTTAATCAGTAAATAATTACTTGCTGTCTTGCCTTCTTCAGTGCTTATACGTGTCTATACTCTAGAGTCAGAGGTATGCAAATTCCAGAAAACAGACTATCTGGAAAAATGTCAAAATATTTTGGTAAATTACACACTATTATAATAATTGTATTTTTATGGTTTGTCTCAGGAGACAAACATTAGATTTTAGAACCTTATCGAGCAGAAACCATCATTTCACTTACCTTCTCTCTTCCACCCTTCCTGTTGTAGATATGCTCAGCAGCAGTGATATCCAACCTTAAGGGTGAAACAAATCAAAGATTTTATTTGCCTTGCTGGGGGGAGTTTACTAGTTGCTCAGTTAACTTTTTGTGAGAACATGTAAAAGATGACGTACAGATTTGTTTGTTCATTATGGTAGGAGATGGGAATGTTTGATCTTATTTTCTTTCTGCTTTCCAAAACCATCCTCCATACCCTGCAAGAAGTCCAGCTGACAGTAAAGCATTTCCTTACATCTAATTCTGCAGTTTCATACTGATTCTTCCATGTGCGAGGTGGAAGATGAGATCCCAATTTTAGCTATATTTTTGATTTCTGAAGAAATTGCTTGTCAGCCACCAATATATTTAGCAGATTTTTGCTATTTCATGTTATATGGGCAAATAAATTACAGGAACATTTCATAACACCATGACCTGACTATGTCCTCGCAATGGATGGGCAGACAGAAACTTTTGGCTACTTCTTGTCCCAAGGTGTGGTAGAGGTATTTCTGGGCATCAGCTGTTTGGAGAGCTCCTAAGGAGTTCTTATAAACCTCCTCTCTGTAGCACCATGTGGTTGGGTCCAGCTGCTGTGAGTGAAAGCCCTGGGAATACAGCTACAGGGTGGACCATGCCCTGACTCCTGTCTTGTGAAGGACTGAGCCTGAGAAATCAGCTTGATGTCTGCAAGCTTGGTTTGGAAAAGCTGGTATCTTGTGGACAGGCCTGTTTGGTTTCAGAATACCCATTGTATGTTTTTAAGGCAGGGGTTTGTTAGAACTTCCCTTTTTTGGTTGGTACTGTAATTTTCAGGGGGAATTACATTCTACCTACCTAAAAAGATTCCAGCCCTTTAGGCTGCACAATGTACTCTTTGTTGTCTTTCCTAAAAATATATAGTGTTACCCATATAGAACTGTAGCCATATTCTGTATCTCAAGTTAGAAATACCACTGTATATCTAGACTGTGAAGTGCTATGCAAGCCTTCATGGTAATGTGCATGCATGAAAAATGCAGATTATTTCAGACTATTTTCAGTCAAGACATCTAATTAACATCTTTGTTGGTGACATGGACAGTGGGATTGAGTGTACCCTCATCAAGTTTGCTGACAACACCAAGCTGTGTGCTGACATGCTGGAGGGATGGGATGCCGTCCAAAAGGACCTTGACAGGTCTGAAAGATAGGCCTGTGCAAACCTCATGAAGTTCAACAAGGTCAAGTGCAAGGTCCTGCACCTGAGTCAGGGCAATCCCAAGCACAAATACAGACTGAGAGATGAATGGATTGAAAGCAGCCCTGAGGAGAAGGACTCGAGGGTGTTGGTTGACGAGAAGTTCGACATGACCTGGCAATGTGTGCTCACAGCCCACAAAGCCAACTGTGTCCTGGGCCGCATCAAAAGCAGTGTGACCAGCAGGTTGAGGGAGGTGATTCTCCCTTTCTACTCTGATTTCATGAGATGCCACCTGGAGTACTGGATCCAGCTCTGGGGTCCTCAGCAGAAAAGGACATGGACCTGTTAGAGCAAGTCCAGAGGAGGACCACGAAGATCATCAGAGGGCTGCCTGTGATTCTGTGATTTAATATTTTCCATCTGATCAAATAGCAGGATATGCCACTTTCAAAAGTCACGTCTTTTATGTTGGTGGCTTTGATCGAGCTCTGGACCCTCATACACAATGTTTGACTTTGGGTATATTCACATGGCAATCTCTACTGTGGTTATTGCTTGTACAGCCTGAGAGGTCTGTTGCACAGGTGGGCACAGATGAAGAGCTTCTGCTTCTGCTGTATAGATCCATCAGCTGTTTATGCAAATTGCCAAAATCAGAGCTAGTTTATTTTAATATGCCAGACAGTAAACTATAGCAATTCAGCAGCTGCTATGCAAGCAGGAACTTCCGAGAGAGTATCAGTACAGAGAGATAAGAATGGAAATGTAAGCTTGGCTTCTGTCTCATTTTTGCTGGGTTTTTTCTTCTTTAGCTTAGAGGTATGGATATTCTGGGTGGCAAATGAACCAATATCACACTTTTTAAAAGGCAGTGGTTTGATTTTGCGATTATTTTCCAGGAATGAGTAATCCCGTTTTATCTTGAGTTTATATATAGGTGCTGTCAACAAAGTATCTTGGGCACTGAGTGAGAGGTGACTGTTACCCTGCCAAGCCTGAGACCTGCCTAGATGAACTGTGCAAATGGACTGCTGTGTCTATACAGTCCCCATGGATAAAGTGTTACAGGCATTCAGCCCATACGTGTTGACTGATTTGCCGACTGCAGGTATTTAAAATCCTGTTGTGTTTGTAGTATAAGCATATATAAAATTTAAATTAGGTAGGGACTGCTCTTTAGTGGGGATTTTTCCACCAGCCTTCTGGCAGAGGCAACAGTGACCAGCCAGTTTCTGAGTGCCAGGGCTGTGCATTCCTTGCCACAGAAACAGTTAAGAGTCTTTGCGTGCAACCCATGTTAGAGTATCTTGTTTCATAGTTGTATTTCTCTGTCAAAAAAAGAATCATGAAAAAGTGAGTGTTTTGCCAAGAACATTTCATTCTTTTCCTCACAAAATACCTGTTGCTGCAAATAGTGCAGAGCAATCCATGTTCTGGAATACTTCCTTATCCTCTACCTGCCCTAAAATTTTAACTGGACCACTAGTGACTTGAAGTGGCATCTGCACATAAAATATGCATGAAATGCTACTGGAAGTATGGCTGGGGAAAGGGAGCCAGAAAGCTAAAGGAAGCCTGTAGAATATGCATAGCCTTTTGGATCTTCGTTTTTTTCTGGTGTTATTGCCTGGTGTCTCTACATGGCAATATGGGCACACAATTAAAAATCAGAGCCCAAGAATAGCTTTGCATCTCTCTCCTCTCCAGGAACAACCAGGACTTGAAACTCCAAACCCTTCATCAAATAGTTAATTCTCAGGAGAATGAGCCACTCATCATTCTCTTCATAAACAAACAAATAAATAAAAGATACAAGGATCTGATCTGTTTAAAACGCACTCTCTGAAAAAAGAGTGCAAACTAAACATAGTAATCTGATGATTACAAATTATTCAGTCCTATAAACAAAGCATGACAATTGATGACAATGTGGTATCATATATCATAAATGCAGAGCATCTTCTCTCATCCAAAACAAATAATTTGGAGTATTTCAAACCCATAACAAATATATTTAATGCAATTCACTGTAAAATAATGTGTGTTTCTCTGTTTCTAATGCTGTATACAAAAGCCAGCCAAAAGCTTTTTGTGTTTTATGCATTATATTCATTTATGCTGCCAATTCTACTTACTATTCTAGTATTCTCATTTGAAAAATCAAAATTTAATGTATTTCAAGGAATGCTTGATGCATGCTTGCCTTCAAATTATAGGAGATGGTTTATAAAGTAAATTATGAGACCTTAATATAATTCCCGAGTTTCAGATAGATTTTTATCTTGCTAATTAAAGTATTGATCTCGACACTTATATTCTATTGGTAGGTTGTTATGTGAGACAAATCAGCTGCCATTGTTACCAATGCTGAAAATCTCCCTGAGTAACCCATGATAGGTTTATTACATAGGATGCTTTGATCCTCAGGACTCAACTAAGATATTCAAAGTTCTTATAAAAGTGTCTTAGAGTCTGCAATACAAATTCAGATGTCTGCTGTCAAACGACTCCTATTCAGCAAACCCCTGTGAGCCACCTTTGAAAGTAAAACAGCAAGATGACACCGTTCATAACTTGGCTTTTGGAGAGGTCTTTGTGCTCCCCTGCCTTTTGGTACCTGACAACTTGTTCCAGGCCCTATCAGAGTTGCATAACAGAATTTCTAAAAAGCCACACAGAAGGGTTTAATGTGTTGAGAACAAATAACTTTTTTGATATCCACTGCCAGATCAAAGAGACTGAGAGTAGTGGGCCCAGGACTGCATTACCTTCAGTTACACAAGGGAACAAAAGAATAAAATAAAACAGGGAAAGGCAGCAGAGAACAATAAAAAGGGAAAATACTAACAAGTTTAAAGGATTCAACACCCTGAAACATGAATAAAAGCCACAGAAATAAATTCATCAAGATCACATAACAAAAGGGAAGCATGTGGCTTCTCAGCTTAAAGGCTTTCCAACTGCAATCTTGTTTCCTATGTATGTTGTTATAATTCAAGGTACCACAAGACCTGCCATTTTCAACAGGGACAGAGAACTGGCTCTGCTGCCTAAAAATGCAGATTTGTTGTACTTGACCTAGATGGAAATGTCTGTGAGCAGTATTAGGGATTTTCTCTCCATGTAGCTTCCATTTAAAATGAAATGGGGGTACATTGAACATTTCTTCCTCCAGAGATAAAATAACCTGGGTTTAAGTGAAGGATCATCTCATATGTTCAAAAAAATAAATATGGAAGTCCAAGAGGCTTTTTGAAGCTTTCCAGTGAATGTTTCAGAAATAACCCAAACCAAAGCGAAGGGCAACATAACCTTTCTGAGAAAACTCACAAACCCCTCTCATACATTGTAGTACTAGTTTTAGTCTGTAACCTAGAAAAAATTAAACTCCAGTATCACTGTCCGTTTCTTCCTTTTATTTTTCCTGACTGTACTGTATGTTGCATGTGCACAACTCCTGGTACATACAGGATTTAAAACAACTTTTTGGCACTAAGGCTGTTGGGAGAGCAGTTCTGTGTAGGCACCAACCAAAGCTTTGCAGTCCATAAACCAGTTATGCCCCTATGGCAGTGCACTGTTATAGAATGACTTGTGGCTCATTTTCTGTATTAAAAAGAAAATTGTTAATGTAACAGTAGAAAGTGGTTACAGCCCCCGAGTATCATGGCCAGTAGTTGTTCTCTGTACAGTTTTGTATTTCTGGGTTTTATAAGTGATGCTCCATTAGCCATTGCCTGTGTGGGAGAGCTCAGTGCCAAGAGATGGGAAATGTGTACTCTACTGGAAGGACAAGCAAAATCTTTCGAAGACACAAAATCTGGAAAAGCTGAAGCCAGTTTTTCTTTATATTTTCTTTCTGTATTTCACTGTTACTTGTAACAGTGAACAGGCAAAAAGAAAATCAGAAAGCTTCGCGATGTTCAGATGCAATATCCTCTTTAAAAGGGGATAATTTGAGAATATATGGAAAGAAAAGTGAAATCCAAAAGAGAAAGAACTAAGACCATTTTAAGCCAACCTTTTGTCCTCCAAGCCGAAGAACGAATGTGGCTTCCATCAAAAAATGTTAACTAGTAGCGTACAACTACTTGGGAGCTACCTACAACCCTTCCCCAAACCTGGGACATCCTTTATTATCCTGCTCCTGGTCTTTGTGATTGCCCAAAGAGTAGAGTTCTGTCATGGAGCCCAGAGGAAAGCAGGGACAAGTGATGGGAAGCTGACACTCCTTGGGGCAGATGGTTTTACGGTGTCAAAGTATCCTCACCTCTGGAGGTAAGGCAGCATAGCAGTCTGCTATGGTGCCTGGCTTCTGCTTAGCTCCCAACAGAGAGGACTGATATGGACCTGAAGTGAATCAGTGGTAAAAAAAAAAATCGATGAGATGTGGAGGAAAGACAGGACAGGAAAAATAAAGAAGGTATTTCTCTATTCTGCAACTTTACAGATTTGCTGAATTTATTGATTCCCACATTAAGGCTACTGTTGATAAGATTTGACACTTGTTTGGGCATTTTCAGGAAACGAAAGTTTTTTTGTATGATGTATATGTACATGCATGCATACATATGCATACCTTGGTGTATATGTATGTATACTGTGATGTATACACAGTGTCATGTACATTCTTAACTGGAAAGAACTTACATGCCTGAGCTCTAAGACATTCAGCACTGACATTTGAAATTTTTTGTGTCCCATTAACTGCAATACCTTCAGAGAGTACTGTTTTCAGTAGCTTTGCAGTGAGTGTGTTTCCATCAGTCTGTCAGTGACTACAGTATAGCTGGATTTTTCTTTTGACTTTCAGGAATGCTGAAAGCACAATAAAACTTTGCAGAGATTTTCAGTGCAGCTTGTAGAATTGTGCTATTTATCATCTTCCATGTGGATTTTAAGAGAATCTACCTGAGCTGGCCAGAGGCATCAATGGATTGATTTAAAGATGAAGATGCATACAATTGTTTATCTTCATTGATAATGCTTTGGGTTTTCAATAGCAAATTATATTCCTCTTGGACAAATAGTTGTCCAAGCCGTGATTGCCATTCTTAGCAATGAGACTGAGCTATCATTGTCAAAGCCATATGATGCTCTCTTCCTTACACATAAGAGACTCTTTTTTTCTAACTCCTAATTCTGGTCCATATGTTCAATGAAGCAATTAAATTCTGTGCAAATCAGGGAAAGCAGTGCAGTGTAAGTGTCTTAGGCCAAAATTAATTCACTTTTAAGTCATGATCCAGAAAAGAAAGGAAATATGCATGACCTATGCCTAGGCAAGGTAGAAAAAAGGTTGAGCTCTGAATTTGCAAATAGGTTATTTAATTCCACTGGCTTTATCACCAGATACTCTCTGCTCTGCCTGTACTTCAGACCTGCTCTGTCAAGGGTTCTTGATGCTTGTTGCCCTTATGAAAGCAGTTATAGTGAAAGACTGAGGTTTATTTTGCTGGGGAGGAGACACTGTCAAAGCCAAAACTGTCAGATGCTGGTGACATCCTTAGACTAGCAAAAGGCTTTAGCAGAAAGCCAAATGTTGCTCTGGTCTCCAGATCATGGGGTTTTTTACCATGTAAGTTTAGATCATGTGTCAGTCTCTAAAATTCAGAAGGTCACTTTCAGCAATAGGGATTAATGAGAGTTTGTTTCTCCCCAGGAAGTTATTTCGTCTCTGTGTAGCAGCCTGTTATGAGAAATAATCCAGTGTTACCTTCTGGAGACACAGGCTGCTGCTCAGTGTTTTGGGCTCTTGGCTGCCACTTGAAGTTCCTGTAATCCTCTTTTAGCCCTCTGTGAAAGCTTTTGGCCCTCATCTTTGAGGGAGGTATGGGGTAGAGTAGTGTCTTTGTTACCAATCATGACAGAAAGCACCACTGTGTCCTTTGTCCTGTCCTCAGCTTTGTTAACAGGATCATCACCCAGATTTTTAGTAGCATTTCAGTGTTAATATCTTTCCTTTAGACTGTATAGAGATGGTTTTTTGTGTGATTATGTTTCATTAATATTGAATTCCTTGTGCCAGGTTCCATTTCTTTTTCCCTCCACCACTGCCCAAAGGGTAGATTTTTTTTTCCCCCATGAGCTGTTTCTAAATCCATGTAAATGCGCTTTAAGGAACACCTGGTAGATGTTACTCTTTCCATCAAAACTCATGTACAGGAGCTTTCTTCCATTGGGGGCCTTTCATGGGAGAGATTTCTGCAGAGTTGTGTACTATAAAACATTCTGTCTGTAAGAGGTTTAACCCTTTCTGCACAATGGTTTGTAATCACATACCCTTTAACTCAGTGGGAACGAATACCAATTATCATTTATAAACAGTTCCTCTCATTATGTGCCTATTTATGGCATCTTTTATAGCTTGCTAATTACAAGCACACAAAACAGAAATGTTTGTAGTTAAATAATGTAAACAGGGATGTAATTGATTTTCATGCTGAATAGTTTTTATTGATTTATTGTTAATTAACACTTTTAAAGGATCTCTTGGCAAAATAATCCATTTAATTTATTGAGTATTATACTAGCTGATGCTAAATTCACATTAACATTCACAAAAATATTAACAGTTCCATAATACTTGTTTTTCCAACTGTTGCTGCTATGTTATATATCCTCCCCAAACAAACACAGACAATAATTAAATGCAATCGATTGCTCTCAGTCCAGGTCCTAGTGAACAAATGTCCACATCACTAAAAACACAGCATTCCAGTTGACACTAATTGGCCATCTGTGCAGCAAGGAGGACAGGCATCTAACAGGGAGAAAAGTTGATATCTCTTGGTCCTAGGGCAGGGTCCTTGGGTGGGCTGTTGGAGGACTGCATGGGTGAGGGGAACCTGTATCTCCACTAAAGGGCTTTTCTTGCTGCAAAACCAGAAGACTCTGGTGTCTATAATGGAAAGTTTCCAACAAACAGACCACTGTGTCAAGCAGCGGTTACTCAATACAGTTACAGAGCATGCATACGGTGCTGGCTTTTTCTAATTTTGGGGTGGGAAGAAGGGGTTGTGGAGTCCATTCAGGGGGTCGTTGACAGCATTTTCAGGTCTGTCAGTTACCTTCAGCTCTCGTTGACTTTACTGAAAGCACAGGTCACTTACTTAGCACATCCCAGGATGAAGTATGTGGCAAGAAGTAAAAGTGCAAGTTGCAATCTTCATTATTACCAACCCATTATATTTTTCACATGGGTAGTAAGAGAGTGTAATCACATCAGACCCTGTTTTTTAATTAGCGAAGAAAAACATTAATATGCTGTGACATGGTATTGATTTGATAAAATCAATCTTTCCCAATAACAATAAAACCTTTATATTTTATTAATAGAACAATGCAGTTCTTCTCCATTACCGCTCCCTTTTATTGTTCTGGGTCACGGTGTAATTCTGGCATGTTTGGAATTTTATTTTTATTAAAATAATGTAAAAGCCTGTAAAATCACTCCACTGTTGTGCCAGTAGATTTCATTCGAGGTTCCCAATAATTTGTTACTAGACGAAATGTTACAGATACAGCTCCATTCGTTGATTGTTCAGTGGCCCTTAGCAGTGGAGAGGGTGGAGAGGGTTAAGAAGGGTTCTTGGCCTTTAATTATCTCGATTTTTTTGTTGTGTGGGCACTGAGACTTGGACTCAGACCATCTCATCAGAGATGACCTCTCAACACATGACTTGACCCAGCTCTTCTAAATCCCCTCCAAACTGGGCTGTAGGTGTCTAAGCTCTAGTGAAGCTCCCAGCAGCCATCCAGACAGCAACCCTTCAGTATCACTTCACGTTGTGGCCCTGGGTTTCCTACACTTAATTCAGGTCAGGTGCTACATGGCCAGGAGGTGCCTCAAGGTCTGGGACAGACCATGGATATGCATTGGTGAAGTTACACTCTTAACATAATTTCCCTACTATTTTAAAAAAACTACAATATGGTGAATGCCTTTACTTTCACATCCACAGTAAATCCATCTTCAATTAGACACCAGCCTGAACATCAGGTCTGCATAAAGGGCCAGCACAGCCTAAGGCTTGTGGTACTCTGGATTATGGCTTTATGATCTCCTCTCCTTTATGAACTTCCTTCTGGAGGGTCTTGCTCTCCAAAAGCTGCTGTCCTGCTGTGGCTGTGGGGGAGCAAAACGTGCTCTTGTCCAATTAGCTTCTCTTTTCTAGTGTGCGTGGCAAATCTCTTGGATCATTTGGCATTTCTCGCTATCTACAGATAATTTTGGATTCATTGTCTTTGATTAGCCAGAATGTCTTCTTGTTCCTAGTACAGGACGGGCATCATGGTATTCCAGTTGCAGTGAGGCTCCCAGTTAATACAACCAGATACTTTCATTAAAGCAAAGCTAGATGACATTCATAACTTGCTCTTTATTAATTTTTTTCCTGAAATAAAATCTTTGTTAAACTTACTCCTCTTCCCTTTTGAACCAAGAACAGTGTTGCAAGATCCCTTGGTAGAAAGAATAATCCCCATAATAAATATGAAGGCTTCATTTCAAAAGAGATGGGTTTATTAAAGGTAACAGTTTATTAACATTCACTGCAAATTAGATGGATTTAATAACTTTAATTAGTGCAACACTTTCTGACACAGACCTTGAGGAGAATTCAGCTGTTCTTTCTCATCTCCCTCCTGCACTTCTCTGTGTCTCAAGTGTCAGTAGTTCCTCATAGTAAAAGTGAAACAGGTCCTACTTGCAGCAATGCAAAGTGCAGAAGAAAACTACTATATCAACAGACCATGGCCACTGGCCCTACAATTAGTAGTAAGACAAAGCACAAGTGCAAAGTAAAGCTTTCAAATATCAGGAACAACAGAAAATCAAGCTTCCTGAGCTCTCGCTTCATGTCTCTTTCCTTGGTGTAACCCTGCAAAATGGAGCCCTGCTTGCCTGCATCCTCAGGGAGAGATGAGGAGTCTTCTGCATTTAAGGCACAAGCATTGCTAATGCCAGCTGGTGAAATGAGGATGACTACAGTATGCTATGGCTCACTGAAGTCCAGCCCTCTTAAAGTAGATGGAAACATTGCTGGTAGTTCTTACATCACCCATCAAGATGGAAATGCCATTCTTGTTAGGGGGGGTGGTGGGAAAGGATAAATGCCATTTTTAATTCTGTTCTGGTCAGAGGTTTTTCCTGTTCCATCGTTTTCCTATGAGATGTTCCAGGTTATCAAAATTGAAAATGTCTGCATCTATGTTGATTTTAACCAAACCCATTTTCATTCTATTTTGAAGAAAATCTTTTCTTAAAGTGAAAAATCACCAAATTTGGAAAGAAACATTTTTATATTTTGGTTTAATATCTTCTTGATTTAGGCCATATCTTATTCTGTGACTTCAAATTATATTTGTATTTCTTAAAATTTACCATTGAAGTATTTTGATCTGATCAAACTTTGATTTCTCAACTGAATTGAAGAATGCTTCTTAAAATTTTGTTTTTAAGGGAATGATGTGACATAATGGCATTTTGAATAGGGACACAGCCAATGGAATAAAATTTACATGGAGGTGCCTGCCCCTCCACCCCCCAATTCAGAATGAAAACACATTGCAAAAAGTGTGCATTTTGTGAGGGACAGAAAGGTAAGATTTTAACCCGGTTGAGATCTGTTCTTTTAACCAGCTTCAATTTAAGCCTTAACCTTTCCTGGGGTTCAAAGCCCTGCCTTTTCAGGACTTTGTGCTGAACCTGTGCGAGTTCAGTGCTACTACTTCATAAAGAACATTTTGGAGGATGTAGCACATGTAGGGAAATCAACAAGTTAAGCTCTGAATGTCTTAAAAACTCTTCCTGGACATCTGCAAATGACACCTCCCAAAAAATTCCTTTATACAGCCTGGTTGTATTTCTACAGAATCTCCGCAAGTCACATCTCTGATCTCACGCATGAAACCTAAATTCCAACATTTTAATCCACAACTTGAAGGTGTTACAGTCTCTTTAGAGAAATAATCAAAGGGAAACTTTGGTGAGCGTAATGGTTTTCCACAACCCAACAGGCAGAAGCTGCACATATGAATAAGTAGAAAGATAAGGAGTTTATTTATCTTCCTCCTACTGGAAATTCCTTTCTAGCCAAATGCATTGTATAGAAAGTGTTATATATACATATGTGCATGTGTTTGTGTGTCTTGCCTGGCAAAGAAGCATTTCTAATATGCTTTCAGATCCAGGTCCATCAGTATGGGCTTTTTTCCCCCTTTTTTTCCCTGTTTAGTATCACCATGGATTTAGGTTATTGGCTGCCAGCGTTCACTGCATGAAGCTTCCCTTTAGGCTCTGGGGGAAATTCTGCAGCCCTGCAGGAGCAATGCTGTGCCATGCCTGTGCAGCAGGGCCAAGAGCTGCCCTTGGGGCAGAGGTGGCCCCCAAGGTGCCACGTGTGCTGGCCGCTGTCATGCCGATGGTTGCCGATGGTGTTCAAGCACCGACACAGCCAGCCTGGCTCCCACTGTGAGTGGAAGAGGATGAGTATGTACCTCAGGCTTCTGGAGATTATAATCATGCCTAATTGATACTGGAGACAAAAATCCAATAACTTCTGGATACTTTGTAAAAACACCTAGTACAGTCCAAATAATGAAAGCACCAAAAGCTTGCATCATAAAAATCTCTTAGGCTAAAATGGAAATAGATACTTGCAGAAGATTTTTCTTTCTTTCCCTGACACAAAGATTTGAAAGGAGGGAAAAGTATCACAAGATAGGCAATTCCTTTCAGAGAGGTTTCTTTATATATCTCCATGTGAAAGCTCTTGGTAAGGGAAGAAAAAGTAATACTCTGAAATAAAATTTGTACAGAGGTAGCTTTTTTTGAAATTACATCCTGTTTCCCAAGAATTTGATGTAGCCTTTAGTCAGCCTTGTTTCTTACAGTTCTCTGTGCTTTGCATGGTAATTAGCTGCTCGAGTTGTCAGCAGTGCGATGCTCCTGGCTATTTCTTCAGCAGCCACTGCTGTCATCCTCAGCAGCAGCTCCTCACATCTAGCCTGCACGCCAGCCACCCATGTGTGCAGATGTTTGGTGTCTCAGGCCATACTGACTGAGGGACAGAGGTAATGGGCACAGCATCATCAGAGGGGGAAGAGACTGGAGCCCACTTCCCCTGACAGCTCCCCAAGACTTGCCACTATTTCGCTGATGGTCCACTGGAGGTTCAGCAAGGCAAGTTTGTTATGACAGATTGCAAAACACAAAGGGAAACAAATGAGACAGGTTCATCTGTGTCAGAATAAATATAGGGGAGCAGCTGCTTAGCTTAGTGGGCAACAGCAGCCTCAAAATCTTTATATTGTTTTGATTTTACGTTTTTTTAAAGTAACTAAAACATTTATTGTACAAGTGTGCTGTGGCTGTTGAGGGGGTGGATGGGACTGCCTTGCACAGCCTGCCAGCACTGCCAACATAAGCCTCACGTCACACAGCCAGCACTGACGCAATAGACTTCGGATCAGGCAAGCTCACTGAAGCAAATAGCACGTCAAGTGCTCTGTGGTGCTTGTTCCCTGCAGTTATTACAATCTCTTCTTTTAATTCAGATTTCAAGAAACATTTTCCAGCTTTTGTTTAATTTTCTTAATTAAACTATGACCACAAAGTTTAATTCAGGTTGCCAGATTCCCGGGCAGTGTGTATTCCTCTGTAATGTGAGTAGAGATGTAGTGGGGAAGAGCTTTTAAAGTGAGAATGGGGAGTTTTTTCCATGCCAACATCTACAGACCCTTTTCAGACATACCTTAGGTCCCACAATAATATTCTGCATTGTGCTATATGATATCATGACAAAAAAACCTCAACAATGGCCCCAGGCCATGTCAAATTGAAGTTGCTTGATGTGTGTAGAGCATGGTCTCTTAACTGCCTTGACCTTTTTCTAGAAAGTTTGATATCAACAGTAAATTTAGGATCCTAACAAGTGTTCAAAGCAAAAATAAATTTAAAAATTTATATTTGGCACTCAAAAGATGAAGAACTAAGAGGAAAATGTAGAAGTTTAGGGGTTTTTTTCCAAATAATGTTTGTCGTGCGTATCTTGTCTTTGATTTTGTGTTTCCAGCTCATTGTTCATCTTTTGAAAGGCTGTGTGATGATATTGAGGGAGAGATGTGAAAAGTTTTTTACTTCCTGCCCAGAGAGATGATAGGCTAGGAAGACTAGCTAAAGTTTTAGTTCTATGGTGATAGAAAGCAAAATTTCTTGCTGATGAGTATTCGAAGACTTATTTAATTACACTTCTAGGAGAGTTACTTAATTTTGTAACAGAAGTTTGTTTCTTAACTTAGTCTGAAATAGCGTGTTGCCAAATTTACCTTCAGTAGTTTTATCCTCACACAGAAATAGAGGTCATTATTTTATTGTATGTTCAATGCATTGTGTACAGCATAAGATGGTAAGTCATCTAATCCCTCCTTCTATAAGATGGCAATGGACTTGAATAGAGAACTTAACATTGTTGTTAGTGGAATAACAAATTAATAGAAGGGGATTTGGGGACAGAAAGGGAAAAAAGTGAAGAGAGAAATAGCAATTATCTAGTATTAATGTTTAAATTATTAAATATCCAAAGATCTTTGTGTTTCTGTCCATCTTGTTAGGTTCACTGGCAACATGAACACTGTTCCCCTGCTCCAGTAGCAGGAAGGTTGCACGCGGTGCTATGCAGTTCCTCGGGGACAGGACTGAGGTCTGAACTGGGCTATCTGCTCAGGCTGCAGCTTCTCTTCTGCATTTGTACATCAGATATGAGTAATTCTCCAAAGGCTGACTTTATTGCGTGCTTAGTTCCTTTGCCTTTGAAATCAGCAATGTAATTCGTGGTGAACTGTAAAGCTGATGGACTTGTGTTGCACAAAAAAGAGTTAATGCAATTCATTTGTTTAACAGTCAAGGGCCATATTCAGCAAAGATTTAGCAGGAGTGAAAAGACAACAAATAATAGCCACAAAAAAATTAAAACCAGAAACTGTTCCCATGCATATGCGTGGCTGCCGTTCTCCTACCCTTGGTTACAGCTGGTGGGCTGCAAGTGGTTGCAGATCCAGTCGCTCAGCTTGGGCTGGGGAGTGGTGGTGAAGGTGTCTAGGAGCAGGATTTGCACAAACTGACTAGTGGGATCATTTGGTGCCAGTAGGCACAGAGGTATTCATTTTTGAAAGTCCCTGATGATTTTTTTGGGTGCATAAATACACATGTCATAGAGAAGTCTGATTTCCAGATGAGAAGAGTTTGGCAGTTTGGAAAATCAGATTGCGTTGATATATCTCCAGGTGGACACCTGAAAATTAAGAACATCCGGGTGTTTTTTGAAAATAAGAGAAGACCAAGCTCACCTCTCTGCTTGTTTTTTGGGGACAGTAATTAATCAGATTGGGCTTTTTTTATGTCCCCTCCTCCCACATGGGAAGACCTCGAGCCCCAGTCCCCTGCCTCCTGAGTTAGTTCTGTTCTGCAAAAGGAAGAAAACCTTTCTTTGGGGAATTGTCAGGGAGTTAAGGTGGTGAAGTAAATCCCCAGAAAACTTGCTGGATGCAGCAGCCACATGTGTCTTGTGGAGAGCTGCAGGAGACAGGCATCCCCTCAGCATAAGTATCACATCCAAGGTATGCCCTCTCTTCCCAGTTGTGTTGGGCAGCGCAAGCAAACTGGGCAGAGGGCAGGCAGGAGAGCGGGGAGAGCATAATTATTGGTGGCTGGTATCTCACACTTCCTTGTCCTTGCTGGCAAAAGTTTGGGTCCTAACAAACAACTAAGCTGAGCATGTAGGTGAGGCACTGGCTGGCTGGTTCCTGTGGGAGGATAGCTGCTCTGCCACATCTCTCAGTTCCTCTCTCCAGAGTGGCTCCGGAGTGAGACAAATTTGGGAGAGCCGAATTCGTCTGCACCCTCAGACCCACAATGTACAGGTGGGTTTAAGGTTGGCATTTTGAGAAATGGTAGTTCCTCAGGACAGCTGTGCTCAAGCTCAGTGTTGCTGCCTGTGCTGTAATCTCTGCAGGTGTCGCCTCAACAACATAGGTGCATACATGGTCAGATTTCACATAGGCAGTGTCACTGCAGAGTCTTTCCTTCACAAAGGATGTGGAGAGATGTTATTTATTTGATATAAATAAATGCTCATATATATAATACTCATGCAATAGAGCCAAAACAACAGGAATCGCACCCAAAAATGGTGTAAACAAAATCCTATGAATTTATAAAATATGTTGCAATCATATGTAGACTGCAAATATTGCATCTTCCTGTTGTGCTGATGGGGAATAATTTGAGAATTTTAAACAGTGCAACTTCTCAGATGCTGGAAGGACTTGCCCTCATTTTGAAACTGCAGTAGAGGGTGAAATATATTTCATGTGACAACCATGTCCTCAGACCTATTTGTTATTTCTTTTAAAAATATAAACAAACTGTTTTCTCATTTTGTTTACAGGACAGTGGAACAGGAGATAACAGCTGCATTGAAGAAATATTACGGGTAAGAATCCTTAAAAACCACATTTTTCCAGTTCCATTTTGTTTACTCTGAAAAACCAAGAGAATAACAAGAATATTGCAGTTACTGCTGTTAAAATATTGCTCTTTTAGATTGTAATCTTTCTAAGAAAAAAGTAGGTAAAATTATTTTCTCATGAAAAATCTGTGAGAAC
Source organism: Manacus vitellinus (assembly GCF_001715985.3). Classification (NCBI taxonomy): domain Eukaryota; kingdom Metazoa; phylum Chordata; class Aves; order Passeriformes; family Pipridae; genus Manacus; species Manacus vitellinus. The sequence continues at coordinate 27,522,828 of NW_021940813.1, forward strand.
AACATTTCAAAGCCTGTAGATTTCACTGCTACTTTATGCCAGTACAGTTGACCTTCACACATGGAGAAGAAGATAATGGGATAAATTATAAACTGAAATGTACAATGATGTTTCAGGTTTACAAACCATGCAAAGTGCATGTTTCCATTAATCATGACTGTCAAAAATCTTAATTTTGAAGGGAGGTCTAGGAAGGTCATTTTCCACCTGGATTTAATTATGTAATGTCATTATGTTCATTATGTCCATTATATAATGACAGTGTGCAAAATCCATACTTATTTCCATATTTCATTATTATTTCTTTTATCTTAGTAATTTCTAGTTTATTTTCATGGAGTAAATTAACATACATCCAGACATGTCTTGGCTTGAATCAACTTTGATAGTGATTATTTTCTGTGGCAGACGAATTTCCAGACAGTGAAACTTTTCCATATATTTTAACTCATGGGGTTTTCGGTTCTTTTTCAAAAATGATAATTCAGTAATTCATAATGCTTATAAATCTGATCTAATAGTGATTGAAACACAAGGGAAGGTAGATGGAATGATAAAACCTCCCTATTACTGTCTGCGCTTCTACCTCTTGGATATCAACTACCCAATATTTCTGACAATTTATAAACTACAGGGCTATAAATATTTGGTTTAGAGATTAGTAGTGGATTACACCCATTGTTTCTAAAGGCATTTCTCCATTCTCCCTCAGTATCTTAAATGCAGCTTTTAATTCTTAAGCTGGACAAAGAGTTTATTGACAGTTGATGATGATATATTGCTTATGGCTCCACTGGCAGAGTTTTTGCTTAGCTAACATTTACAAAATAGGCTTTTGTAAGACTGAAACGTATATTCCACAAACCTTAGCCACAGTCCTGCTTGTTTGTCACAAATTAGTAGCAGATATCATGAATTCATGATTTGATGAGGCTCAGGCACCCCTTTTTTATGCAAGGCTTTTAAAATTAAAAGTCAGAGAAGCTGACTTTAGGTTCTGCAATTTGTGTCATGCAATTAGGAAAAACGTAGAAGAGACACAATTGCTTCCACACAGAGAAAGATGGATATGTAAGAGACCCCAGCTGAGAAGAAAAATGCACTGTATGACTAGAGATGGTAAGGTGTATCTCCAAACCTGTGAACACAGCTGCTACTCTCTCTTTTTTTCCCTTTGGCATGTTCCTCAAGAAATATTTTTATCAAGCTTGATGATGGGCAGCCTCTCCAATCTGCTCATCCTCCGGGTCTGCAACCTGGATATCGCTTACTATTCTGAAATTCCTTCATGTCTCTATGTCTAAGATTAAACATAAATCTTGTAGGCTGTTACTCTCTATATAGCATTTCTACCTGAATCTCTATATTCATAAGGGTGTAAGTCTCAGGTCCAAAATTCTCATTACACACTTTGATTGCTGCAGCATCCTTCCCTTGTTTTTGACAAATGCAATGTTACCCACCTCGACTCGTGCTGCTGCGCAGATCATTTTCCTAGCTTGACATCTTGCCCAAAAACATTTGTCTTTACATCTCACCAATGTCATCTCCTTCTCTATCACATCAAGTACAGCTATTTGTCTCTGGTTTTGAGGACTCAAGTCTACCAGTCCATGCTAACATGTTAGATCCCACTTTCGCTTACCCAGTGATACCAGCCCCTGTCAAAATGTTGCTAAGTTTTACATCAGTGAATTTCTCCCATGCTTCCCCTGAGATCTGGGAAGAGCCTTGAAGACTTTCCCAATAAGTTCCATACCTATCTTCCAGTCCTTTCTTAAGGGCCTCCTTTTTCCCAAGCATGGTGGAAAACCAGTGGTGAGGTCAGGGCAGTACCACTGTTTCTCATGCCTGCACATTTCTGCTCCACTTATACTTTCCCTTCTAGTACTCTCTCAGATCGGATATATCTATCTGCTCTCTTTTGTACTGAAAAGTGGATTTTCTGTGTCAGGAAACTGCTGTGTAGTACAAAAGCACTGCCTAGGTAGTCTCACAACACACATCCAGATCAGCAGTGGTGGTTGTCACTGCTAATTGGTGAAAACAGCAACAGTAATAACAAGTCTTTGCTATTCACTTTGTAAATTACTGGCATCCAGATTTTTCCAGCCCTCCCCATGCCCTCTTTTTGTCCTGAACAGATCCACGAAGTTGTAACACAGATTTTCTGCTTTTCTGAAACAGACTGTTTATAAGGAATGTCATTTCTATGTTTTTTGTTTGAGATGCTATTATATAGTAAAGGCAACGTTTAGCTTCTTTTCAGATAGAATATAGGAAGAATATATACAGGTGCCCAAAGGCAGACAGGCAAAAGCCACAGGAGCTTCAATACCTGTGTTCCCCTAATAAAAGATAGCTGGTGTGCTGAAATGTATTTATTATAGGAAGAACCAGTCCTACTGTATGGAGCATCAGCAAAAGGAAGAAGATGCTTAAAATTCATCTTTTTAAGGAACATTGCACCCAGTTTTAGCTGTCTCTTGCACAACACAAAGCAGAAAACATCCTCTCTTTCTAGGTAGTGTGTTCCTTGGACAAGTCAGGATGTGGCTTTTCCAAGGAACAGATACTTCCATGGTATGTCCATGTTTCCTCAGTCAAGACCAAGGGCAGTAGAAAGTGTACTCCAGATCTGCTCCGTCTGCTTCTCTGCATTCCCTTCCGCCCAGCAGGTGGGGAAAGGCAAGTGCTGGTTTGTGCACAGATCTTGTCACCCTCTGTTTTCGGAACATCACCATGGCCGGAGCTAACATCTGAACCTGGGCTGCAAAATCAGTTTAGTCAGGGTTTAAAATCACCAAATCTTATTTTGCACTAACTGAAACAAGAATTTATAGTCTTTTTGCTGTCTGGTGCAACACAGGGTGCCACAACTTAAGTCTAGCCTTTTATTGATGTTGTTTTACCAAATGTATCAAAGCTCTGTAGACTTTGTAAACTGACAGATCCTTCTGCACAAAACTGCAACTTCCAGAGAAAGCCCCCAAGAACTGAGATGCAGAACTGCTTCCAGTCCTTAAGGAGGTTCACACAGTCACACTGTCAAGATTGGAGCTGTTGTGAAGTCTCCTGCTGAGTTTATAATCACTGCAGGAATCCTGAACCTCATCTAACCCCATGCACTAATTTATATCAACTTCTTCAAAGTGCAGTGACTTCTCTGTATAACTGCAGGCACACACATTGAGGATAGAGAAACTTCCAAGAGAGCCTTCAGTGTAAATAACTCTACTAAGACCAAGTTACAGATGTTATGTCAAAACATGAGATAGAAGCCTCATTACTTGCTAGTAGATGTAAAAGGCAATTCCTTGTAAGCTTTTGCATTGTTTGAAGAAGACATGATAGAAAACTTTGAAGTGGAAAATAAAAGTTAAGACTACACAAATATCCTTGATGCTACTGTGCGTGGAGCAGTTCCTGTGTGAGTTCCTGAGACGTGGTCAAAGCCAACCTATTCACTTCCTTGCTAAAACACAGACTTGCTAAGCAAGATTAGTTCAGTTCTGGGGTCCCCAGCAGAGAAAGGACATCTGCCTGTTGGAGGAGGTCCAGAGGCGTGCCACCAAGATGATTAGAGGAATGGAGCACCTCTCCTGTGAGGAAGAGCTGAAAGAATTGGGGTTGTTCAGTCTGGAAAAAAGACAGCTTAGGGACGGTCTAATTGCAGCCTTCCAGTGCCTGAAGGGAGCTTATAAGAAAGATGGAGAGGGATTTTTTACAAGAGCATGTAGTGACAGGACAAAGGGGAATGGATTCAAACTGAAAATGGATTTAGATTAGGTTTAGATTAGATATTAGAAAAAAAATTCTTTACTCTGAGGGCGATGAAGCCTGGAATAGGTTGCCCAGAGAAGCTGTGGATGCCCCATTTCTGAAAGTGTTTGAGGCCAGGCTGGATGGAGCTCTGAGTAACCCAGTCAATTGGAAGGTGTCCCTGCCCATGGCAGGGGGGGTTGGAACTAGAAGGTCTTTTGAGGTTGCTTCCAACCCAAACCATTCTGTGATTCTATGATAGCAATTTTGGCTGATTTCTATTTGAATATATTAGTGTGTGGAACCATGTATTTTGTTACAATTGGTGGAGTTTGGAGTAAACATTTGTTTTGCTGTAGTACCTTCAAAAAACGGGAGCAACAAGAGTCCTACCTCTCTACTAAGTTAACTGTTGCAACCAATATTGGATGCATTCTGAGTATATTTTGCTATGGATTTAAGGAGTAAGGGAGTGTGTCGAGTGCAGGCAGCTCTTGATTTGTAAGGTAAGTGGTTGGAGATTATCTGGCTATTCTTACAGTCTTAACTGTGATTTTCTACAGTTGCAGTAGCTTTGTTGAAAGGAAACCCACAGGCGAGCTGGGCTTTTAATTATTGAAGATGTTCTTTGTGAGTTCCCTGGATTTTTTGTGTTGACATGACAGGTGTCATTGAACTGGTGAGAGACCAACATACTTTGAGTGTTTAGCCTGCAAACAGTGTTCATCTGCAGGATGAGGAGACAGTAGGAAGCTGATGGAGCAACAGGAATGCAGAGAAAGGACTGGAGAGAAACCAAGCTCAGCAGTTAACACAGAAGAAGCCACCTCCTTTGAAATGGCATGGAGCAGTGGGCAGACAGGATGGGGTGTGGGGTGGAGAACAGATAAGTTTCTTTCAAGGAAGATGGAAAAAGCAGTTGGGGAGGCAGTGAAAGGACAGGAACTCTAGCTGTGAACATCCGTCCCAGTGAAGGACAACTCTCTGTGGTGTCATGAACCTCCTGTCCAAGGATGAACACCCTTTTGCAAATTACCTTGCAAATGTCACTCCTCATGGCCACAGGACATCCACTTAATGAAAACATGACACTTTAGGTGTGATGGATCTGATGAATGATTTGCTTGAATCTCTCTACCCTGTGAGTCTAATCAGAGTATGTAAAGTACTGTACTTCTTATTTGAGCAACATAAAAAAAAAAATGAATAAAACCAGAATCTCATTCTGTATTTTTTCCCTTCCCCACTTGGAATCCCTTGGCTCATTACCAGTCTTGCTAATTCTTTAGCAGAAGGCATTAAGGATCAACCTATCAAATATTCAGGGCCTTTTTTCAAAGATGAACAGCCGTATGTGCTGTTAGATCAGCTGCACTCCATCAGCTGACTGAATTAAAACAAGAGCAGAGGTAAATTATAAACTGTCTGCACAAGACATGTCCCATGAAAACATGAAATCCTACCAAACACACTGTCACTGTGAATAAGCATCACAGTCAGTGGAGCACGTGTCAATACTTAGAGGAGAGAAAAATCAGTTTCTTAGAGGTAAGTTGTTAGTTCAACAACTGTGAACTGCTGCCTTGTAAACATTAATGACTGTAAGATCCCACTGGCTATAGTTAAGCTCCTGGTGGAGTTGGACATGTGAAGAATTACAGAACACAAATACGGTAATCAGCAGTATATTTCTAAACACTACTCTTGCTTTCCAAAGCAAAGGGAAAACCCTACACATGGAATGAGACCCACTTTGCTGCTCAGTGCTGGTTCAATAACTACCTCTGCACTAGCAAAGCATTTCATTGCAGTCTCACTGCTGGAAAGAAATTGCTGGGCTACTCTGGAAAGGAGAGGAGGAGGCAGCACCTTCATGGAGAATTTCAGATTGGCTGTTGTGATGGAACTGGGTGGGAAACTCCTGGAAAAGTTGCAGGAGGAACACACCAACTTCAGGCAAAATAGAGATGGGGGGTGAGACAGAAGGTGTGGGAACTTAGAAGCAGCCCCAGTTTGCTGACACTTGATTAGTCTCATTGAATACAGAAGTACTCCAAAGTGTCAGAATCGTATTAAAAATGTATCAGATGCATAAAATATAACTTTTTTTTTTCATTGCAGTCTTTCAGAACTTTCACAGCACAGCTTTGCTTTTAGTATCCTAAATTTCAAGCAATTAAAGCATTATTTTGGCTCATGTATACTGTTAATTGCATTTCTTCAATATTATTCTTCTTGTCTTTCTTACTCAAATAAATGAAAAATCATACATACCCAAAAGTGTTTGAAAAATCTTATTATTTTACCCAAAGCATTAAATCCCAGAAACATTAAGACATAGTTTGAGCCATTTAATACCTCCAGTATTCAGCTATTAATATTGCCCTTCTTACCACACCATACATCCAGCTCATTTGTACAGTATCTTTTCTATTGCAGTCACTGTACCTATGTCAGCTTTCCTCCAGCCAGCCTGGGTACAGCTAGTGGTGTGGATGGCAGCACCACAAAGCTTCAGCAAGCTCTGTCTGGAGCTTCTCCAGCTTCTCAGTGAGAATTAGCATTCCATGCAGTACCTTATGCTGCTAGAGCAAAATTAGCAGCAGTACCAGAGCTAAAGATATTTTGTCTTTGTCCATGTAAGCTGCAGTGACTAGAGGGGACCCATACCTTTGTACACCACCACCCCCTTGACTCCTCCCACCATGACAGCTTTCAGGATACGCCAACTGTATGTGGTGCCTTGGACTATCTCTGTGTGTCTGCTGCAGCCAGGGTCTCTCTGTTACCTCTTTCTCCATCCAAAAGGCTGGGGGGAGGTTGCTTACTTTTCACAGATTTTGACCCTTTTGGGGCTTTCTCAAATCATCATAGTCCCTCTTTTAATGATCTGTTACTTACTATCAGCTCATCTGAACAGTAACTGGTCCTGGCTTGGGCACCATGAATGGCACATCCTTTTTATTTCCCACATTGTGATTTTCAACTGTCAATAAACCTTCAGAGCCAACATGTTAAGCCCAGACATGTAAACATAGCTTCCCTGGCCCTTAACATATAGAGTCTGAAGTACAGAACACCATGTAAAATGGCACTAAAATACTCTACTAACAGTGGTGATGTCAACCAACCATAAATCAGTTGTACATCAGCTGCCCCCTAAATTGTCATAGTTGGATTTTTGCTGCTGTCACTGTTTTTGTTGAAAATATTGTCTCAAAGGAGTCTGAGATTTGAAATATGCTGTATATTTAAAAGTTGAACATAACAAATCTTGGTATCAATGAAAAAATACCACCTTGAAAAGGCAAAAACTATAAATAGTTTAGTGGAAATAGGAAATCAGGCTAGAAAATCTTACATGGGACTAAGACTTACAACTAATGGCACTCAAAAGTAATGTCTTTCAGTCTTCCAAGTTCTAATGCAGGACATGGAGGCACATTCTGTGGCATTAGCTACCAGTATGCTGGCACTGACATTTTCAAATACAGCAAAATCTGATGTGTTTTGAATTGAATAGGGTGGTACAGAGGAAAGAGACCCATATTCTTTTTAGAACTCAAGTAGCTGATGTGCAAAGGTTTTGTGTTAGGGAAAGGCAGGTCAGTATAAAAGACCCGATGAAACACTGTAGTGCTAATGTGGTGGAATTAATTTTCAAAATTGCTGTTTTGTATTGAATGTATACACTCTGTTATTTGACAAAGCAAGAGAGAATCCGGAATGAATTACCCAGCCTCTCTGTTATGCAAAAAAAAAATACAGTAAAATACTTAATAATTTTTCCCTCCATTTAGAGTGTTTTACAAAGCTGTAAAAAAAGGCACAATCACCGTCTTGTTCCAATACAGAGAAGTGATTCCTTGTTATTAATGGCAAAGGGCCAAAGACATCCTCATTTTGTATATCCATGCTACTGATCTTCTGAGGCCCACAGAATTAATACCATAATAATACCAGAAAGGATCTGTGATACCAGTCCTGATGAAAGAGGAATAAAATTTGGGCAATAGCAAGTATCTGCACTACTGTGAGCCTGAAATTTGATGCCTTCAGTTGCCACCTTCAGAGAACAATCTACATTCTGCCCCCTTGATAAAATTCACTCAAAAAGAATTGAAGTTACAAAGGAAGCGTAACTTGAGATGACAGCAGCATCCTCCAGTATACCCTATGGTGACAGTGCTTTCCTCCTTCATTAAATAGGCACTAAGGAACCAAACCGATCAGAGAATAGAAGTAGATGCTGCTACATGATGCATTTTCCACCCAAGTTAATGTTCCCATTTTCTTTGCCATGTTTCCAGGGATAGGTGTAGAGGAGGGACAGACCTGCTGCCATCCCCACTGTAAATCGTGTCTCTGAAAACCTGCATTAGATGAAGATGTGTGTTTCAGTGGCCGACATTACAGATGTACTTCATCCATGCACCTTTTCCTGTCTCCTACACAAATATTTTCAATAGACATTCTCTTATATCTAGGAAATTCCTCTCTGGTGCCCGACTTTCCACAACTGGAGATGATCAGTGGGGACTCTTCCACCACTGTCACATTTTCATCTGACCCAGGATGTATGAGCTCCCAGTTTATGTCTGAGAGAGGCAGCTTTCCTCATCTGGGGGCTGAGACAAATACTCTTTTGTTAATCTTATTTAATCATCTGTAGGAGCAACACATGAGTTAGCTTTGCTTGGCAGAAAGACTTTAAGGAAATTGTGGGAGAAAAGAAGAGTCTAATAAAAGGAAATTAAACTGCTTTCAAGAATAATCCACTGCAATGTCTGTACTAATAAGTAAAATGGACTAATAACTGTTCTCTTAGCCTGAGGCCAATTGATGTTGCATGGCTCATGCCCAAAGAGCTAAACTCTCTTACAGCCACTCATGATGCAGGGTGGCTTCACCCATGCTGCCTGTTGGGAGAGACCTCGAGCATGCAGAGATTTTCTCTGGAAGAGCTGACCCCAGTCAAAACCATGCTAGTGTCAGTGATTTAATGGTACACACAGTTGTGGGCCATCACTGTTAGGAGAGATGCAGTCTAATTTTCTAAACAGCATACTAGGCTTCCTCTGGCTCTGTGAGAAAACTCAAAGACTTTGGAGAATACAGTACAAGCCACACTGCAAAAAAAGGTGATTGAAAATCTCTAACATTTTTAATTCTGACATCTTTTTGCTATTGTAGTTCACTGCTCTTGGGAGATATTGGGTTGAGTTTTTTCTTTGAAAATGTGAAAGGTAAAATTTGTTTTTGAAGGAAATTCAAGAACGTACACAGCCATTTTTCTGCAGTGCTGTTAATAGGATACTTTAGAGAGACTGGCTGAATACTGATCAAGTTTTCATCAACCAAAATGCCATAGTATCTGTCCTTCGTGGTTAGTGCTAAATGCCATTTACCGTGTATGGTACATTGTGTCATTCTTAGAGTTATTTTGGATTTAGTAGTTTAGGAAGTAAAATGCTATCAGGTGTGATGCAAAAGTGAGGTACTTGGAAAAGATGGAGTTATTTTATGCACAAATTATTAATGTTGCCTTAAATTATGGAATTCTGAGTCAGCCATCCAAACAGTACACTGTACAGATTATGATGAAGATGGTGATAAACCAGCACATTTCTGACAATTTCTGAAAATCTAATTTTTGCCAACAGAATTAATTTAATTAAATATATATATATAATTCCAAGAATATTGACTGTCCTTAAAGCCACACTATGTATAAGGGCTTACACGCAAACTTCAGTTAAAAACCATGCAATTTTATATAGGAATTGCAAGCCTGTCACCTTACCCTCGGAGGGGGAATAAGTTATTCAGAGTAATGACAACAGCTTAGTGGGAGAGAAGGTGGGCTTCATGCAGTAAAAAAGTTTCTCTCCCGCTGCGTGGGTTTTCCACGGGATTCTTTTCATTAATATTATCAAGTTATTTGTTATTTACTCATGAATGCTGAATAAATACCAAGTAAATTCAAGACATTATTAATTTTTCTGGTATTGCATGTACGCATATGTAATGGATCATTATAGCGCTGCATTTTCAACATACTCTAGTGTAAATGAGAAAAGCCCAATTAAAAAAACTGTAGACCCTGATCCAACCTTTGTTGACTTCAGATCCTGGTGTTGAATTGAGCACCAAAAGAGAAAATTATGCCTATTGAATTGAGTAAACATTTTCTTCATTTGTCTGGGTGGCTCTTTTCTGTCACTGAAAACTATTTTTTGCTAAAAATGCCAACTCTTAAAAACTTAATGAAAAGCTGGAATAATTTAGCATGGACAAAAGGAGGGTAATTTTCCTTAGACGTTTCGTTTAATATGAACTGAATCCTAAAAGGCCTATTCTCCTTGTGGTTTGTCAGAATAATTCTCATTATAGTCAATAGGTACCAGGTATATATGCATCAACAGCAGAACAGACTGCTAAATAATATAGTTGCTGTCACAGCAGCTGGTTCTCTCTCGTGTTCATCAGATGGGGAAGCTTGAAGCTGCAATAACCTCATAGTATAAGAAGGTGATGCTTGAAGAAATTTTTTTTCTGGGAACAGGGGCATGAGCTCAGTTTTTCATTTCAGGCACTTCAGACTTTTTCCAAGCAGATGGACAGTCTTCATCCTGTTATCCGTGGGCCCACACAGGGATGAGGGGAGTGCAGGCTTTCCTTCGTCTAAGCAGGTGACCCAGATTTCCTGTATGCATCACATTGTCCAGGCTCTGTGACCACTGCAGGTTCTTCAGTCTTTCTAGAAAAATAGGTGGCTGGGCTTTTCTCTGTTAGCTGTAGAAGCAGCGTGTATCTCTAGACAAAGCAATAAAAGAGCCGCACGCTTTTCCTCATCTAAATTTCCCCATCGTTTTTGCTGTCACTCTGCAGCTCCCTTGCATTTGAAGATGACATTTCCACCCTGTCTTCCAGGCTCAGCCTGGCTTACTCTCTCCCTCCCCTCCCTGGCAGCATCGTCTTTCATCCTCCCTGGTGTCTCCCTTCGCAGAGAGCTGCCCCCAGGCTCTCTTCTCCTAAACAAGCTGCCTTTGTCTCTGGGCCCTGGGAGTCTCACAGGAATCACTTAGGCTCTGTGATTTTTTTTAAGACCCAGGATTAGTATCTGCTGTCTTTTTTCTCTTGTGTGGGATTTTCCACTATCCAAAACCTAGACCCCTCTGGAGAGGCGGGGAAAAAACCATGGCTCCTTAACCTTTGGTTTTCCTTGGGTAAGATCTATTCAGGTGCTGATAATCTTTAGCTATCAACCTTTTCATGGACAGACATCAACTTTTTTTCCTTGCCTTCTTAGCGCATGGAGTGTAAAGCATTACACAGTAAAAAACAGCCATAAGGAATTCATAAATTATACATAGGCAGATTCCCCAAATCATCAAACATTCCCTTCTGTTAAAGATGTTCCTTATCAGTTATTTTTTCTGTGGTGTATGTACCTTTCCATATCTTGTCATCTATGCTTTCATGAATTTTTTCTTTCTTGTGTTTGGTTTGATTTGGTTTGGTATTTTGTTATTTCAGTGAGTTCTGATTTAAAACAAACCAAACCAACAGGAGTCTGTTTTTTTACCCCAGACTCTGTCCCTCTTTGCCAGCAGAAACCACACAGCTTGGATGGACAGGTGGAGGGATTTTTCAGCACACAGACCTAGGGTCTTTGGTTTCTGTGTCCTTTCTCACACACTTTACTTGGTAAAAGATAATTCAAAAGTCATGCCAGCTAAATACTGTGAGTACCAGCAAGCTCAACACATGCAGAAATGGGCTGATCCATGATTACATCTTGTTCTGTCTGTTCAAATGTCTGTATTTTGGCTAAGAGCCATTGTATTGGTAGGCAGACTACACCCTGAGAATCATGCAGGATTTGTGGCCAGCAAGATATACCTAGTTATGGTGTTACCATAATTGTATGATCCATTGCAATGTTTCCTCAATTTTTTTTCACGAAAGATACCACTCTTACTAAATTTTTAAGGCCACGTCTCACTCTACACGTGAGTTTTCCTGAAGCAATGATAAATCAAGTATTACAAGTGAAAACTTAGGTGCCTTTAAAATACAAAACAAGGATTTTGAAGCATTGTTGGTTTGGCAACTGCATTTTTACAAAGCTCATATCCCAAAATAAAAGCACTTTAAGAATCCTATAACTTAAAGTGTGTTAAAGTATATGGAAATGGAGCGTTCTGTGAGACAAAGATAAGGCGAATCAAGTGCTGAAGCCAGCAGAAGTAAGAGGGAAAATGTAGCTGATCATACACCAACCATCCCAGCCATTCTTCTCCAGCTCACGTCCACTCATTTCTCCACTGCTCTGTTGCCGTTTCTGAATCCGGTGTCAGTCCAGCCAAGCCCTGCACTATTTTTCTGATGTGCAACAAGTCAGCCTCCTACTGTGAATCACCTTTGTACTGCTGCCTACTTCGTTTGCTGACTCCTGTGAGGGCCTTGAAGGAGCAGGCACCCAGCCCCAAGTTCAGTGTCAGAGACGCTCAATTTGAGCACCCCTTGCAAAACAGACACAGCACTGACAGCTAAATGCTTTGCATTAGTTCTGAGCAGGAGGAATGCAAGAACCTCTAGGCAGATCTAAAATGTGAAGCATGTTGTATAGATCTGCAAAATGAGATAGTTTGTGTAAGAATGCACTGTTGGTCCATCTGACTCCATCTAAACTGGTGGTGGCCAAGAGGTACTTTTGATCTCACATCTGGTTGTGTCCTATCTGCACAGGAAGACAACAGACCTACGTAAATCAGCCCACACAACTTTTCTGCACCCTAGTTTCAGCCCCAAATTCCCTGGGTGCATGGGTTGAAGGGAGTCCCAGTGTAGCTCAGCTGGTTCATGGATCTGGGTAGTGAGAGAATAAGGAGCATTGGGAGCAATGTACAGCTCTGCAGGTGAATTCAGGCTAAACCAGAACGAAATCATTACATTCATGAACTATCCAATGTTTATGTCATTTATCTGTCATTAAGATGTGAGAAAGCCTATAAAATGCACAACTGCACTTCTCTGAAAAATTACAGTGTTTCTTCTGTTTGGAATAATGACTGTAAATTCCTTGCTATTATGGAGACTATTTAAGGTCACACCTACCAAAATGTATTTAAAGAAAGTTCAGACCTTTTGTGTCTGACATTTTCTGATTATCTGTCTGGAGGCAAGGCTTCTCATTTTGATATGTAATGAATAAAATGCACAAGTGGAAGGAATCAAGATAATGAATTTGCAGGATAATTTTACTAATTATCTTGTTGCTGATCATAGAACCAAGGCTCTGCAAGTCAATCCTACCACAGCTATTAATATGCAGTGCCTAAAGCTGTTCTTACAACATTTATTATGCATCTCTCTGGTTCTACACAAGCTGATAGTTTACTAATAGATTTGTGAAAGTGAGGTTGCTAACATGTTCATTGTTCTAAGCATGACATGTAAAATTATACATATTTACCAAAGTCTAGAGTAAATGAGAGCATTAAAAATAAGGTATTTTTTACTGCGTGAACGTCACTCGGTGAGTTGAGATGGAATTTATCTCACCTTTATTTCACCTATCTGAAGATAGGTATCTAATTTACATCAGTAATTCAATCTGTCGAGCCACAGGAGAGAGGATGGGACAAATTATTTTTTGAAGATGCCTCTCTCCTCACTGACTACAGAGGGATCCCAGTCTCTTTGCCAAAATCAACAGTTAATTTTTTTTTTACTAAAGCTAAGAGGAGTAAAGGTTTGGGAAATGATGAATAGGAAACTTTTCAACAAGGAAAAAAGCCGGAAACAAGTAATAGTATCGTGAGGTTATAACTGACCCACCAACTGTTTGGTTGGCAATGCTTAAAAGATAGTTGGAGGACATAAACATAGAATCCACAATGATCATCTGCCTTTGGTAACAGATCAGGAATATGAAAAAGTATCTGTCAAAGTGAGCCATGGAAATCCAAATCACAGCAATGAGGGAGACAAGCTCAAGAGCCATAATGTGATGCACAGTGTGACTTAAGGAATAGGAACAGGTGAATGAGGGTGAAAAATTGTTAAGTTAAAAATATATGTAAGACAAAAGCAAGCACAATATTGGAGAAGTGACCAGCTGGAGGAAGCAGGTGGATCCTGTCATTTACCTATCTCTTCTGCATCCCAGAGGACCAGGATCTCAGTTTTCTCACTCCCCAGAGCAGTGAAGAGTTGTCTCCCTACCTGTGTTATCAACCACAAATCTCTTAAACTGGTCATGTGACCTTCACTGCTTTGCCCTCCCTTATGCAAAAGTTTAGATATTGCCCTTTATTTCTCCCATGTAAAAAAGTCTGGTGTTTATTACATTACGGTGCAAAAGGGAATCAAAAGAGAAAATCTGTAGGCATTAGAAATGCAGAATTCCATAGAGTGACCCCATGGAAAGGGAGTGCTCTGGGGAAGTGGCTCAGCAGATCCTGACCCTGTAACCTCAATTCTGCGTCATCGTGGCTGTGCACCTTGTCTCTGACTTGCTCAATGTTTGTTTAAGCAGACTTAGATCTCCAGCCCATGGTCCTTGGTCCTGCCCATGTGATGGATAGCATTGTGATGGGTATACAATTTTTGCTTAGAAAAAAATACAAATCCTCCCAAAAAACCTATTGAGACTACTCCTGCAGCAAGCTAAGATCCCATAAAGTTTTTGATAACTAAATCCATTTGCTGTTTTATCTCTTGCCTCAAATCATTTCCCTCTGATATTAGACAAAACTACAGCACAATAAAAAACAATAATGGTCTGGCACTTGGCTTAATAGAAGAGTCTTTTGAACTGCTATAACAACACAGAAAAGAGGTCACCCATTTCAGCATGGATCTTAAAGTTAGCTGGAAATATTTGTAATATTAACAGACGAATCAAAGCTGCTTCTCTGCCAGCCATGCCACAAATAAGGATTCTGCAAGTAAGGACTTCATAAGCTCCAGAGGACTCTGCTTTAATAAGTAAGTCATCTAAAAGCACTGTTGCAGAACAACAATAGGGTATAGAATAATCCAGACCAGAAATGATCTGGCTGCAGAGAGACATTGGAAGGCAACAGGTTCTCTCTAGACAACTGGATAAAAACCAAGACAAGTCTGAAAAATGAGTATCAACTGCCTTTGTAGTTTCTGTTTCATGGTTACTTGGGTTTTTCTCTCCCATAAAAGTTGATCAGAAACATTAAAAGTAGAAATTGAGTGCTATTTGCAGGTTTTGGTTTTGTTGTTGTATGAAATGGAGAGCGTACTGTGCTATAAATAAAAACTTGTAAGCAAATTAAAACCTGCCTAACTGGAGATTAAGATGATCTGAAGTCACTGACTCAGATCATAAACAGTACCGCCAGTAGCTGAAACTATTAATCACTGTGGGACGAAATAAAAGAGGAAATTTGTTAAAAAATAAGCAGGGGCAGGATGCTAACTCCAGGGGCACGCTGTTTGGCTCGTTAATAATGTATAACAAAGTGTGTGCCAGATCAAGAGCAAATCACATGCAGCTGGCAGAAAATGAAATGGTATTAGGCAAAGTATTTGTCTAGCTATGAGGCTATTTAAGAAACTGCTATCTATTAATGTGATGTTGATTAAAGCTTTTCAAATTAAGCTTTTCAAATTAATTTTTGCTCATGGAAACCCCATCAATAAAACATGGTATATGCCATTTATATATATTCATGCACACATATGGGGATATCCATATGTATGCATTATATATTATAAATACTGCAAATATTTAGTCACAACTTTGAAAAATTACCAGGCGTTATCAGCAGCTAATTTAATCATCTTTGCATTCTTATTGTAATTGTCACTGTGTGTATGTACTGAATAATTGTTATTTGACTGTGTTATGATGCTATTTCTGATGCGACAGAATTTGACGAAAATCTATGGCAGAGGGAAAAGATGAGTGCTGATGTCACATTCCTGTTCCTCACATGTTACATTGTTGGCTTTTAAAATCTAGAAGGGACACACCTGTCTGCTGAGCTTCTTCAGCTTTGAATGGGTCGGCTCAGCAGCCAGGAAGCTGAGGAGCACTGCTTACACAGGCAGGTGCTTTTCCATCAGCATTCAGTTTTTAAGACAGTGATATACCCATCAGTGGCTGAGGCTAGGCTTGTGCAGAAGTCCAGAAACATGTGCTTCTGCATCTGGGTTCAGCATGGACCTGTTTTTAATCCAGCGAAAGTATAAGGCCTGGCCTGAAACACTGAGGCTATCCCTCTCCAGCCCCGTGGTCTAACACTTAGGCTGGAAATGAGACCCTTCACTGTGCCTCTTGGGCTGCTGCCTAGGGCTTTGCTGCTTCACCAGAGGTCCAGCTTCAACAGGAGGGAGTGGGCAGTGTTTACCCCCAAAACTCAGTGTGGCCTAAAAGTCTCCTGAGAAGCAGGAGCCACCTGAGGCCAGTGATAGCTTGCAGAGTCCCCACTCTTGAGGTTGATCCGAGTAGCAGAGTGTCAACCAGCCCCTCTGGCACTAAATATTTGAAAGGCAGCGTTGGTCTGTGCTGTTACACAGTGAGCGACGCCACATCGCCTCAGACCGCCCCGTTCTTGTCACTGTGCAGCAGAAACCGTCGGCTGACGTGAGCGGCACGTGTGGGGAAAAACAGAGCTCCCGCAGTCTGGCAGCCCTGCGCCCTTCAGCAATTACCATCAACACTTCGATTCTATCACCGCTTACTAAAAACATGGCACAGTTACCGAAATAAGTGAGCACTTAAGGGAAACCCAGACCTTTTATGTCTGCCACTTATTTCCTGATTATCTTCCTGGAGGTCAGACCCTTCGTTTTGACACTTAATGAATAAAATGCCCACGTTGCAGGAAATGGGATAATGAATTGTGAAAAGACATAATCAGCAATGACTAAATAATTAAGGGAATTGAAATGTAGAGTCATGTGGGAATGTATTAATAATAACATGATTTTTCCATATGCTAAAAAATTCTGCCTGTTTTTAGAAAAGCAGTCATCACACATGCTCTGTGGCAAAAAAAAAAAAATTAACGTAGACTAATAGGAACTGTAATTAGACGTTCTGCTTTTAAACAGCTGAATAAAAGATGAAATCATATAGAAAGTATATTTAGGTACAAGCCAGAAAGTAAACTGATTATTATTCATAGTGCTGTTAATAGGAGCTGTAATTTATGCATCTAGTGGGAATCATGTTAGGCAATTAGGAAAGGGAGTCACACTTGACTTCCCTTTATGCATTTACATATTTATATATTTTTCTATATCTTGCCAATGTCTCCATCTTTCCAGTTACCTTTAATCTGCATAACTGCCTAGAATAAGACCTTTTACAGTGAAATTCTCTGTTGCAGCTCAAAAGTTGGCCTTCACTTAGATTAAAGGAAACCACACAAGCTTCTCTTTGATCACGTTTGTCTCCTGACACTGGACTTTTGCAGGTCCCCAGTACTAGATGAAGAATGGGACTTTATAATTTTTCTCAACACTTCACCTTCAAAGGCTTGCAGCAGAAATTATCCTGGCAGCGGGTCAGAATTGTGCCTGCTTGTGCTCTCTTCTCTCTGTGTTACTCTCTCCCTGCTTACCCAGAACCTGGGCTCAATTGTTTGGTCTCTGTTATTTGCACCTAACAAATCCTGGGATCCTATAGTTCACCACACTCCCAGCACTGAAATCCCTACGATTTGGATTTTGGTTCTGGTTGGCATTGATGAGTTTGTGGAATATATGATCCATTACATATATCTAATACTTTCAAAAGTTCAATGAAAGAATGATTTATGGGGGTTTTGTGCAATAACGTGGTTATTGTTTTCATTTGAAAATGTCCTAGTGTCTAATCACATGTTAATGCAGACTCGCAGCCCTCCCAGAAAATGTGGGTCAGCTGGAGAGGATCACATCGCCAGATATGTTTGAACAGATGGGTGGGCTGAGGTATAGAGAGCTGTTGCAGTTTGCTCAAGGTAAAAAAGCAAGTCAGTGGCAGAGCAAAGATTAAAATTCAAGGCATTAGATCATCAAAGGATTAAGTGCTGTATTCATCTGCTTCATTTCCAGACATATGTAACATGTATCCCAGCTAATCTGTAGGTTTGGAAATATTCCAGGGTTTGGAAATATTCAGCACATAACTTTCAAAAAAGGAGAGGCAGGGAGACTCAACAAGGACTGGGAAGGGATGTCAAGGGAGGAGTGGAGCAGTGGACCTTTTTCCCCAGGAGCTATGCTGCTACTGGGTTGCAGGGCTGTTTCACAGCTAGCCTGTCCCCATGAATACTCAGGAACAACGCAAGGTAATAACCTGAGACAAGTGCCCGCTCACAGCAGATAAACAAAGTCTCTCTTTTCCTCTCTGTGTAATGCTGAACTGGGCAAAACTGCCCCATAAGCCAGATGCCAGCTACTCCCAGGCGTGTCTGAGATGACTTCTCAACAAGCCTTGTAACACATTACCAGACCTAAACTTTGAGTTATTTATCTGATTTTGCTTGCCATGTTTTGCTAAGGCTGTTCTTCTCACCGCTTTGTTGAGTGTGATGCCTCAGAGGGAAAGTGAGAATGTCCCCAAGACACAGGGTACATCCTCTCTCCCTCTGTCCCTCCACAAGCCCTCCTAGAGATGAGGACCCAATGTCTTGGCACGGTCCTCTGGCTGCAGGGCTTGCGTTTTGGCTGTGGACCATTTTTAGTAATTGGGCTGGCGAGTGCTGCCTCTGCTTCTGCTTGGGGCTGGAGCTGCCGGTGCCAGCTGCTCTCCCTGCATCCCGAGCTGCAGATGGCCCCACCAGCACCTAGCACCTCACCCTCTGACAGTCCTCTCATTCCCCCTGTCCTGTCGAACCATCTTCACAGTACTACTTTTAGCGTCCATTATTGAGTAATGACCTGCTCTTCGGCACACCCTGCCACCCTCCTCGCCTCTCCCATTCCAGAGCTTGGAAGCAGGAGGTACTCTGTGAACAATATTGTGTCAAGCTACAAGTCATAGGAAAAAAAAAAAGCAATAAGTGCGTTCCCATGCATTCCAATAATGCTATTTTTTTTATCAGGCAGCAGGTGATTTTAATTCACCCCCCATAAGTGCATCTCCCTCTCCCGGACCTTGCATGAGTCTGGCTCACTGCATTTGTTCTCTGTCAGAGTGTGATATCTTGGGATGGATTCTACAGGCTTAAAATAGAAATGTTCCTACTTGCTGCTGCTGATGTATCATTGGGTAATGATTAAATAAATTCAGTGTTTTACTGCATTAACAAAAACACATGATTGTTTAACAGAGTGTATTACAGAAGATGGAGGCTTTAATGGTCTCTATGGATTTTTAGTTTGTAAGAGTACATTATGAAGCTGTCTTGGTAGGGTGCTGTTTTCATATGTGAAAGAAGTTACTGGCATTATACATCATTTTTATATCTTGTTGCTAGGCAACATATCATAGTGCAGTTATTGCAAAGGTGTCTGCTTCCTCGTTAAAAATCTTCATGTTGCTCCTTAATTCTGCAAAATTAGCTCTGTTATTGATCCTATTCTGCTTCCTTGGATCTCTCTTGATTGAGGTTTCATCTGTTAAGTTTTGGAGAAATATAATAGATCTTTTATTAACTGAATTTGGGGCTGAAGCATGTTCATTAGTGCTAATCTTTAGTTTCCCCCTTCATCGCAATTTGTTTTTATGCAGGGAGCCATGTGTTTCCATTCACTTGAGATTCAAAATCAGAGAAGTAATTTGAGTGGTGGTGTATTTAAGATATGGCCTATGACAGCTAGGCTTAAAAAAACAGCAACAACAAAATGCAGGGGCTACCTACGATGCTCTGGGAAACTTACAAAATTCACTTTCAAACTCATTTCTTCCTCTCTTCAACATAATCTGCAGTTCCTGCTTCAGTGTGGTGCTGTTGCAAACTCTACTATATTAGCGTTTCCAAATCTGGGGACAGTTCTGCCTCAGCTTGGGTCAGGCTGTGCAAAATTTGACGCTTTACGGGACCGAGCTGACTTCATCACCTCACTTCATTCTCAGCTGGAAAAGGCAAATCTATTTCAGAAAAATGCAGTTGGTAATAACAGGCAGTATCACTCGCAAATATCTTCTGCACAACAAAATAACATTTTTTTTCCTGAGTGCCAGCATTTATTCCCTTCATTACCACTCCTCCCAAGCTTCTTTGATTTGGAGAGCTGTCTGCCAGGGCCGTTATGTGCTCCCCAGGCAGAGAGGTGGCTCTGGCACGTGTATCCCCAGATGCCTTCGCAGGCTCACATGAATCCACAGCACGTGGAGGGGCTGCCAACACCAGGCAAGGGGGAACCAGGGGCTCCCACAGACCTCTGCATGCGGCAAATGGCTCTTTATTGTCCTTATCCCTCATACCTTTGTTACTAGTGTATTATAATTCCTTTCATTAACTAGATTTAATGCACTGGCAGTCAGTATTGCTACTGTTCATTTTGGGGCAAATAGTACTATTATAGTATCAGGTTTTAATTAAGCTGTTTTGGATAAAAGCTGGCATGCTAAAAGCCTTTATAAATGCTGTTCCTTGGTACACACCCACATAACAACAACCAGTAAGTCAATGGGATTTTGTCTAACATCTCCCTTGGAAGATATAATTTGGCATGTGGTATCAGGGCAGTTATTTCTAAAGGCATGTGCTCCAGAGGGAAGGAATGAAAGAAACTTGAAAGAAGTTAATTCTCTTTTTTTTTTTAGCTGTAGAATAGTTAGAAACAGACATAAGAATTTGTGGTGCTCTAAAGCCCCTTTTCTAAGGAAAATGTGCAAATAATTAATTTCACAATTCTGTGAAACTTTTAATAGATGAAATTGCAAATGGAAGAAAAGAAATTGCCAAGGCCAAAATGTCTAACTCCCAATCAGTCAATGTACTTTCCTAAAAAATATCTGCAAATGATTTTGACAACATTTTAAAGCTGATAGTTACCTGTTCACTCTGGAACAACTGCCTACCCATGGATTTTGCCCCAGGAACACACTGGGCTATTCCTGAACAATCACATGGCTCCATTTGCACTCTTTCTGCTTCCCTGTAATTTGCAAGAGAAGGTGTAGGGTGGCCTCACACTACTCTTCCATTGCTTCTAACAACACAATTTGCGTTAATATTTGGGACCCTGAATCATACAACATCTTTAACTCTGTTCCTCCAACACAATTAGTGAAAACAGCATTGTTTTCCCAGTAACAATTCCACTGCTCTGCACCACTGGCTGACTCTAATAAAAGTGAGTGATAAATATCCAACCTGACTAGCTTGGTCTAATTCCTTTCCTCCCCCATCTCTGATCAATTTGAAGAGATTGTTGAAATGGATGCAACTCACTGTAGTTGCAGAGGTGTTGCCAGTGTCCAGAGGAACCTTCCATCCATTTCAGAGAAGAAAGGAGTTTGGGGAATCAGCGTCATTTTTATTATCTGTTCATACACAAAGTCATATTTTTTTTGAACAGTTTTACCAATTGGTCTCTTGTTAGCTCCTTTGGTTCATATGGAAACAACTGCAAAGGTGATTGCATCCCCTCATGGCCTGCAAACTCAGTTATCAGTTAGAATCAGGTTAACTGGATGATTGTTTCATTCATGGGAAATTTCTGACATAGGTAGCTGAGTTGGTTCAGTTAATGACCTCGTTTTTCTCTGTGCAGAAGAATGAGAATTCTCTCTTAACCCACAGTCAGATTAAAGAATTAACCAAGACAGTGCCACAGGAAAACACAAGCACACCTGTGAGCACTGAAAAAGCTGTTACTTCTCACCTGACAACTCCAGAACAAAATGGAAGGCACTCCAGAACAAAAGAAAAGGTGAGGCTCCAACTCACACACCACATTATGCCCCATACCTATGTTGTTTATTATTTCACTGGTTTATAAAAAATTCATCTGTGGTTTCCAACAGCAGTGTAGACCCATTGCTTCCCATTTCTCTAGAAAGGCTATCCTTGCTGATCAGCAGGCCAGACGTGCAGCAGGATTGACTCATCTTCCAGCTACCACAGTATCTCCCCTCATGCTCATGTGCAAGTGATCAGCTCAAGAGGTGAAGTGACAGCCTCCCTCTGGAACTCACTGGCAGGTATGAAACTGCACGCTGCCTGTTCAGGTGATGACAGGCAACCTAGTCCTGAGCTGTTACAGCCATGAGACACTTTATCTGGGTCCTGGGGAGCAAGCAGACACACATCTTTCAAGACGATGCATATTTCTAGCTGCCACCAGCTGGCATGATCTATAAAATGCCCTACCCAATCAACTCAGCTTTTCAGGGCTCTGCAGGGATTTGTGGATTAAAAAATAGCTATGACTTGTAAGAGATATGTTACCAACATCAGCACCCTATAGCATTCGTTCTTCTGAAAGCTTTCAATAAAGACCAGATACAATAAGTGCAACACTGGAAATGTTGTGTTTAGATCATGTCACAGCCTGTAGATAGTTTTAGAGACTTCTGTAGATCTCACATCCATCTCCAGCTCCATCAGTTTAGGCTTCTACTTGTTTTCTTCCCCAGAATCTCAGTTCACTCATAGCATAGGATGAGAAGGGGATGAGAAGTCATTTAACTCATAGATGGGGATGAGAAGTCATTTAACATGTGTGGGATTGACACATTTAGGTGATCCTCTAAAACTGCTCAGGTGTCCAGTCTGAAAGCATTAGAAGCAAATTTATTCCTATGCAGACCTGTCCATGTAAATTTTTTACTGTATGACTAGTTCCCATGAATATCCTCCAGAACGAGACCACTCCTCTCTGTTTGCTGAGGTACTCATACCTGCTTCCTAATGCTTTGTTTGCTTCAAGTCCCAAGTTCCAGGTGGCAAATCAGAGTGCTGATCAAGTTGTCTCCCTGTTGTTCTTTGCGTAAGATTTCTCCTCCCACATCTGTATTTAAAACACAGCTTGTTTGTTACCAAGGAGGGGTCTTTGTTGACAGGCACTTGGAGGAGAGAAGCAGCTTCCTTGACGCTAACTGTGGTTTTTCACAAAGAGTTTTCTACACAGACTCAATGACCCATGTTCCCTCAATGCTGACTTGGAGCCCAGTGCTCTGACATACCTCGCTGGTGAGGTACCAAGTGGCAAATGCCCTCCCCATCACAACCTTACTGCTGGTGCTCCTGAAAAGGTCTGGATGGAGCTGGTGCACCTGGGGCCACTTCAGGTCTAGACACTGTAGAGGAAGCTGGTGTCTCCTGCACCAGAAGCTTGCCCCTGCAGCAAAATCTGTGGAAGCCCCTCCTCAAGAACCACAGTTAAATGTCAGGTAAGTTGCCTTTTTTCCCCCTCAATCTGTAATTAGACATCCCAATTATGCAGTTTAATCTAATTAAAGTAATGATGCAATTATACAATAATTGATACATAATCGGCATGCAAAAACCTGTGTAAGTATTATTTAACCAACAGAGCAAATTCTAGATAAACCTTTTCAGTCTCTTAATAGTATATCATTTTAGCAGCCAGCTTGAGGAAGGGATTTTGCTTACTCAAGCATTTTTAAAGCCTTACTGCCACTAGTGAAATGACTTTTTCTTACTATTTATGGGCATTCAGCTTCCATTGACTTCAACGCGAGTTGTCTGTGATCACCCACAGACAGAAGTAAAGCTTAGAGCCTCTGAAAGACCCACCACAAGTATCTCATCCAAAGATGGCAAAGTGCTACAAAGTCATTTCAGGAATGCTTAATACTGGAATACATGCTGGTAGAGATGATAAAAAAATGAAATAAATCTCATTTTCGATTGCAAGAGAAAACAGCTCTGTGGTACCTGTACTATCACTTTCTCAGCAAACCTTACTACTTAGGATATTTTTTTTAAATTTGCTCCCTCGTTATCCAAAGTAAACGTGCAAAATATGCATATTACTATGCACCACACACAAATGTATAAACTAAGCCTTAGCTGTGTATCCACCCAAGGTCTCATGCACCAAAATGAGAGTATGAATGTGGATTCAGGAGTCCTGGCTCTAATGGCACAAACATTGGTTCATTTTTCTTAAATAAATAAACTGAGAAGCATATGTTTCATTGTATGAGTATGTTAGCTCTATCTGTAATTGCCAAAGACCCATGTTCTGAAATGACATCAGAGACCTGGGGGCTTATCTGATAAGAAATGGGATTTCTTCTCATCCTTGGGTATTTCCTTTAGCCTACTCCCCGTCCCCTTTCTGTTGTGCAGTGAACTGTGTACCCTGTATGGCTTTTCCTCATCAGTGATATGGCTGAATGTCTGCAATATTTTACCCTTGTTTTGGAAAGCACTGTGGAATCAAATACATCCACATGTATTTAACACTCTGTATGTAATCCAGCACTTCTGGATGTGTGAGGAAATGAGAATGACCTGTCCCTTTCTTGGTTGCATAACTCATGCTTTAAACTAGATGCATTATTTTGAGAGATGTTATATAGTGAGTTTGTTCAAAATGTCCCAGTATCTGCGTCAGTAGAACTATTCACAAATAGGGAAATTTCAGAAGAAAATGTGAATGTTTCCTCATAAGCAGTCACTTGGAATTTTTTTGATGTTGTTTTTGCACGATTTGCTGCTAAGGATCTTGTCTTAAGTGTTATTACTCATGTGTGTGGAAGTACAATTTTGATTTGAACCATATTGTCTTTAATGCCAAAATTGCTTTAAAAACTTGTAAAATTTGGTTTCAATTCAAATATGATGGTTTTACTGTCATCTTTTAATTGTCAGTATTCATATTGTTAGTATAAGTGTACGATACTTTTCATGACAGACACTGAAAATATGTTAAAAAGCGCCTTTGACTGAACAGTTGTTCATTCATGGTGATATAAATTGGGTTCTACATATGGAGCCACTGATAACCTGCACATATGTTTCCAAGCTTGAGAAGAAATCACAGGTGCTTAGGTGACCCTCTGGTCACTGGTAATGGTAATAGAGAGAGCATTTTTTCTTCCAGCATTTTTCTTCCTCCCACTTGGTGGTTTCAGACTGAATGTAAGGGCACAGATTTGGCTGGGCAGTCTATAAAGGAAGTTTCTGGTTCATATTGAGCCCTAGTTCTTTGACCTGAAGGATTCATTTGTTTCAAAGACAGAAAAAAAAAGCTATTCCCATGCCTTTGTTGAAAGAAATTCTCTTGTTAATGGACTAGAGAACATCAGAAGGTCCATTAGAAAAAACTTCCCAGGGAAGTGCTTGAGTCACCATTCCTGGAGTTATTTAAAAGACGTGTAGATATGGCACTTAGGGACATGGCTTAGTGGTGGACTTGGCAGTGCTGGATTAACAGTTGGACTGGATGATGATCTCAGAGGTCTTTTCCAACCTAAACAATTCTATGATTCAGTAACAGACACCTGGAGATGGGAAAAAAGCAAGGTGAATGAAGCTAAAAGCTATGAAAAAAATCAGCAGGCATGCTACTGCACAAATCCCCCCCAAACTCTAACCTATTTATATTCCATGGATAAAAATCTAATATCCACTTATTTCACAGCTCTGCTTACATTCATTGCTAACAGAAGTCTCTGTAGTGTAGATCACAGGTAGAATCATGGTGCTAATTTTTCACCAGTCTTTGTTGTTTTAGCAGGAATTCACACATATTTGTCATAGGAACTTGAGCTGAATTTGCCAACAGTTTGGTGATTCTGATGGGCCAGGAGCTTCTGTCTTTGGTCAAGATACAATAACAGCCAAAATACAGTTGATCTCATATTGCTGAGCATGATTTAAAGGCAAATCTTTGAAAGAAGTATAACTACCCGAATTACTACTCTTTTATATGTTTTTAAATGAGAATGTAAAGGCCAAGGGCATTTTTTCCTATTTAATACTATTAAATTCATCATTAAATCTCTTGCTGAACACTGGATTTAATGGTGCCCTCAAGTGCTGATGCTGATGCTTGACTGTGTTAATATTGTTGTATATACAGATACAATAAATAATACTTAGCTAAGGTAGTGTTAGCAACCTTATTAGGTATATCAGTACAAATAGCTGCACTAATGAGATTAAGCATCACAAACTAACGGCAGTGCGAATCTAGGCACTGAGGCTAAAATATGGACGGAGATTCAACACACTGAACCTATCAATAAAACCAAACAGACTCTACTAAAAGCTTTACTGCTAGTTGGCATTAAAGGATTAATTTGAAAGTACAGTTTTTATCTTTTCTCATCACACTTTATAATATGCTCTGTCTTAAAACTTCTGTCTGTCTGGTACACAGGTATTATGAGTGTTTCTATTTGCAGAAGAGTTGGCAAACGCCCGAGCAGGCCAGTCTGCTTTGTCTTGGTGTAATGCGAGTTCCCTTTGGTTGATGTAATTCATCAGTGGGAGTGGACCGGTTTTGTGCTGGTTTTTTGTATCAGTTTTTATGTCTGGTATTCTAAACACAGAGTTTCATTAGTTGAGTTACGTCTAGATCACTGTTTCTTCTCTCCACATATACCCTTTGGATGCAGAGTTGCCTTTCCCATGCAGATTATTTTAATCCACCTTAATTCCAGGATCCCCAAATGTTCTGATTACAGTACTCTTTTACCAGTGTAGTAATCTCCAACAGTCTTTATTTAATTCTGAGGGCCTTACCTATTTATGTTTTTATTGCCGGTAGGGAAAAAAGCTTCATGTTGTAGTCTTTCTTCTGATGGACTTCTTTGTGTGCTAAAGCTTTGAAAGATATATCCACTGCTTTGTTTTACTAAAAAACTCTTTCAAAGTGAAAAAAACCTGACCTAAAGGACTAACTCTAATAAACAGTGGTGAAAACCTTACTTGGGTCATCATCATGGCTAGGCTTCGCGAAGGAAGATTTGGGAAAGGCTCTATCCACATTTGTTACAAGCACGCTGGTGGCTAATAAGGCCAATATGAGATAGACATGTCTGGTTGCAAAAGGCGCAGCAGAAAGACTCCTTAGGTGGTATATTCTGCAAGACACGGTTCTTTCTGTGCTGTCTTTTCTCCTCAAGGGTGATCCTGCGTGCTTTCTCAAAGGAAGCAGCCGCGTTATAGATGGTGTGTCTCCAGGCCTCCTGATTTGAGGCCAGAGTAGACCAGTTATGTTGATCGATATGACCAGACGCCCCGGGGCTGGGTGCCCGCGGTGCACACCGAGGGGGGCCACGCGCCCATAGTGCACACCGGGCTTGCTTGGGTAGAAAAGTCACTGAAGGCTTAAGTGGGTGTTAATTGCTACATAGACGCTCTCTGAACCTTCTCATTTCAATGAATTGCAATTTGATGTTTCTCATGAAGAGAAATCAAAATAAATTAGTGTTTGCTGCCACAAAACAACCTTTTGTGACTTTTAATATTTTAAATTTCCAATGCTAAGACAGTTATTTTTGATTCCCTGCACTCTAAAAATAGGTAGCATAATTAAACAGTAATAATGGTATGTCTTCTTCCCTTTTTCTTAATGTATTACTGTAATTTTTCCCCATTATTTCTATGAGGTTAAAAAAAAAAAAAGCATACATCCTCATTTTTTAAACATCAGCAAAAACATGTTAATTTTGTTGTAAAGTGGATAAGTAAATCGTGTAGTTAAGAGCAAAAAATAAACAAGCGTTTGTAACCATCTTACTTTCTTGCATACCTCTGTCACGATGCAGCCTATAATTTTATAATCACCTACTGTTTGCTGGCAAACGTATGGAGGAATTTTTAGAGAGTTGTAAAAACTTTCGTTAGTATCTTTTTTCATATCATTCTAGCTGTAAAACCAAACTGTCTTTTTACGGAGAGTCTGGTGTAACATTGACAGAGGATACCTAGAAATGGTGAGACAGCAAGATATGTTATTCCATGTATACTTTCTGTGCATACTGGGGCTTCAGCAGTTCAGGTTTAGTTGTTTCATAACCAGTGTACTTACAAAGTGTTTAAAAGATCTATTTATTTTACTTTCCATTTACTTAATTTGATTTTAAGCAATTTAGATAAATCTAAATATATTTGGGTTTAGTTAAAGTGGTTTAAAATCATTGGGTTTTTTTTAAATAGATGCAAATTTCTTATGCAGACAATGCCAACAATAATGAATAAGATACTAGTGTTACTCTGCTTTTTAATGAAATAAATTGTATAATGGATGAAGCTAGAACATGCTTTCAGAGTAGAGTTAAGGCTTTAGTGTATATTTTCATACCCTGTTCTGTTTTTCCCAAGTGGAGTCACAGATTGGCATTGTGCCATTTGTGCCAAAACAGGGATTTTCTGACTCAAGATTCTTTCAACCTTAGTTCCAGTTTTATGTGTTTCAACTCATAATAATATTATGGTACTTACAGAGATTACAAGGGTACTTGGGATGCCTAATTCAGGTTTGCAGGCTACCTTGCAAATGAAATGAGTATAATAAGCACTAAATACTATTTCAGGGCTTAAAGCAGACAGAGCTTGAGACAATGATGGCTTTGAAGAAACGACTTAATATAATCACTAGTCAAGTGTGAATTGAACAGCTACAGTATGGTCTCCTTCACTGCTCCATGACTGTTTTTGCAGCTAGAGAGAAGCACAACTTGAAATGAGTTTTAACGAGAAATGCCAGATTGCCTAGGGACATCTGAGGGAAACAAATGGGCTCTGCCTGCCTCCGACAGCATTGCAAAGGCCACCCCTTGTGTTGCAGGGAGAAATAAGTGCAGTTTCGTGCTCCTGGCACAGGCTTCTGAGAACGTGATGGTGAACAGAGGCATAAAGCCCTCGCAAGGACTCCCAGAGGCACCATGCTGCTCGCTTTCTACACAGCAACAAGAGACTGGCCTCCAGCCCTCTCCCCACTCTTCCAGAGGATGCTCCAGATCTTAGGTCCAGTGATGTGCCCCATGCTAAAGCCTGTCTTTCTGCTGACCATAGCAAGAGTGTTGGGCAGATACCTCCATTGTGTTGACCCCTTCGTTAAATCCCCAAGGTTAATTGTGGTGCATCTGGAGCCTGTACAATCAAAAGTAGCAGGGGACAACTACAGGCCATAGATTACTCATAAGGAAAGAAGAAACTTTTGTTTCTGTGTTTTCTAGGTGTGAATCTGAATGGTGTATTTTATCATCCAGACTGACTAGCATTCAGAACTGTGGGACAAGCCAGATAACTGCAACCCCTCTCCCCTGTCTTGAGCCCATTATCTTGTATTTGGCTGAAGCATATCATTCAGAAAATCATCCTTTCACTATCTTACAACTTGAAGAGATGAAGACAGACATTTCCATAGCACTGAGTCCTAGGAGTAAACCACCAGCTCATGAGAAGTTTTTCTTTATTCCTAACTTCACTTTGCCTTTTTGTTCTTCTCTGCACTGGCTCATGATACTAGAAGTAAGTACGTTGTATCACTAATGAAGTTAGTGATTTTCATCTTTTTCTATTATTGTGAACTGACAACAGTTTCCACTGAGACCTATTTGTAAATTTTGTATACATTAACTCTATTAAGCATGAACAACCTTGATTTTTTCAGTCATCTCTTGAGAATCCTGAAAGCATCCTCTTGAGTTGAGTAGAGGTTCTGCCTTTACCTTGGGAGACTTGACAGTTAGCTACAAATAAGTTTTCTAGAAGTCTTGTTAGAGAAAGTTTTCCCCCCATGAAGACACTTATGCAAATCAAGCATAGTAGCTCTTAGTCTGACAGAGATGATCTCTGTAAACATCTGTGATCTCTTTTTGTTCCTTTTCTTCACCTTCTCAGAATTTCCAGCATTTTTGAAGAAATGTTTTCAAAGAAAGAGGCTATTCCAGCATTGGCTTCACCAGTTTTACTGTGCTACTTACTTATCCATTTTCAAATGCACCCTGATGGATTGAGCTCCTTGGACAAGAGTATGAGATGTTGGGAGATCGTTTTCAGTTTCTTGTCCTCTGACAGTCCCTAACACCTTTCTGGATCCAGTGTCCCAGTCTAACAGGTATATATCGTATTCTTCCTTTCCAGACATGAATCTGTGTTCAATTCTGTACACTTCTGTACTATTAGCTTGAACTGCTGTCTGTTGGCTTCAACCATCACTTTGTGCCACTGTGCTGCTTCTAGAATACAAGCCATCAAGATTTAACATCTTCCTGTCAATTCAGATCTAGGAGGCACACGCAACCTTGAGAACAGATGGTTGAATTCACGTACAGTGAAGCACACAGTGCTAAACTGATTTCTTAATCTCATTCAGAATAAATGACTTGCATATGAATAGATTCCCCACGTTGTCAGAGCATCATAAACAAAATTGTTTGCTAATTGCAGTCAGCCACATCCATGCAAGGTTGTCCAGGAAGGATTTACAGACTGCTTTGCCTTGCAGAACCTCTCTGGTTTATGACAGAGAAAAGGGAAGAGTCCCTGCCTTGATGCTCAGCTCTGCAGCCTGAGGTCCAAGCCTGGTGTAATTTTCACCTGTAAATTGAGTACATTTAATCTAATTGCATTAAGAAGCCACAAGTGCAAAACCTCTTGGAGCTGTACTTTATAGAGCCACATTTGACAGCATTTTAACCTGTAATACTTTAATTCTGACTTTTTTTTCCTATGGTCTTTTCTTACCCTCTCTACCATCTTTTCACACTGACCAAGTTTGTTGTAGTAGTAGAGAACAGAAGCTTCCTTGCTTCTTGTTACAGTTGGCAGCCTTCACAGGTATGTTAGCCAAAAGACATTCTGGTAGCATCTTAAATTTTAACCCCAAGCACAAGGTATTTACTTCACGTAATGTCTGCCCATAACTTATGTACAGAGCACACAGGCATCACTCTGTTACCTCTAAGTTCATGAAGCTTAACATAATCAGTTGGCTGAGCAAGCTGAGCTAAAAATACCAATTCATACCCACTGGTGAACCTCCACTGTGGATGCACAAAAGAGCTCTTTGTATGAGCCGTCAGGTTCCCAGGAACCAAGAAAGTCTTTATGGCACCCCCAGTCCTCTTAAAAGGGCTTCAGGAGTATGAAAGACTGGAACTAAGAAAGAAATCACAGAATCACAGAATATGCTGAGTTGAAAGGGAGCCATCAGGATCATCAAGTCCAACTCCTGGCCCTGCACAGGACCATCCCCAACAGTCACACCATGTGCCCAAGAGTATTGTCCAAATGCTTCTTGAAGTCCTGTCAGGCTTGGTGCTGTGACCAAACCAAAGACCTGCTATTTCAGCTTCTATCCAGGGTGTGATCCAGGACTACTGATGTACCTAGCAGAAAGCTTCCAGCCTCCCACAAAATAAGAAACTTAAAAAATTTGTCTGGTTTCAAAAAATAATAGATTTTTTTCGCCCACAAAACTTGCTTCAATGACCTCCATGCATTTAGCGGTGTATTTTTGCCTGGATTAAAGGGATGTTTATATTAGAACATTGCATGCATTTGTGGAAAAGATATTTCAGTATTGATAAATATTTACCGTGATGGTATTCTTGTCTTCTCCAAACCACGGATGTTTTCCTTAGTAAATGTGTCTGTTCTTCAGCTTTGGGCACTTTTTTCTGTGCTCTTTTGTCCATATTAATACAATCATCCATCAAAACCAGAATAAGACTATTACCAATGTCCTGGTCTTTTTTTTTCAGCAGTCTTTGTTTTAACTTCTGAAATGTTTTCAGAGCAACCCTGAGGCCACTACCATTGCTTTGTTAGCAGAATTAAATGCTTGTTACAGTCCCTGAAAATGTCGGCTGTGTGTACTTTTTCATTATTATCTGAAATCGTGCAGAGATCTGGACCTTGAAGTATCCTAGGTCTTTTCCTTTCCTCTTTCTTCTCCCCGCACTCCCAAGAGGCAGCTATTCATCTTCATTAGCCACTTCTGTTAGCTTGCTGCCAACTGAGACTAGAAAACTAGCTGCATCAGTCTTGCATGGCAATTCAGGAATTAGAATCCATAGTCCTTGGGTGCAGGAGGTTAATGCACTAATAAAGATTGTACCTTGATTAACCACATCATCTCAGCTTGCCTGGGCAAGGCTGGTTTTCAGACAGTTTGTTGTATCATATGGTTCAATGCATTCATCTAAAAACATAGCTTCTTAGCAAAGAACAGATATTCGTTGTTGTGACTAAAGGAGAAATTTTGTCTTTTTTTTTTTTTTTTTGCATTTAAGTGAAGACTAAAAGATTTTAAGGAAGTCCTCTAGATGTTGTTATATGGTTTACCTGTAAAGGGGCACCTTCTTCCTTTCCTAGTAAGAGATAATTTTTTTGTCCTTAGCTCTGATATGAGACAGAAAGGCATAGGTTATACACTAATTAACACTTGCTCTTAAAATCAAACCACATTTCTTTTGGGTATCTATAGCTTTTTCTAGACTTGCAGGCTCATTTAGTCCCCCCAAAAATGAATAAAAATTTGCAAAACTCTGTGGTAAAGAATTATAAGTGTACAATGAAGGACCTAAAAAAGTCAGTTTGATAAGTAAGCAGTTGTAGCCTTCTTTTACATTTGTCTGTCCTAGATTGCTGAACCTTGACTAAGTGTTGCAGGTTATTTGCAGGATGGTTCCACTAAAGCAGAGATAACATATTCCAAACAGAAACTTACTCCACTGACATTTCTGATTTCTTAGTGAATTGATCCACAGCTCACATTGCGAATGTTCATGATTTGGAATCCTTTAGTTCTGTAGATACAAAATACCTGGAGATTTAATGCTGAATACATTCTTTAATGCTGCAGTCTGCAAAATCTCTTACCTTCTCCCTTTCCATGGGCCTCATTTCTCTTTTTTCTTTCTTTCTTCCCAGCTCACAGGCATGTGAGTGCACGCACACACATGCACACACACTCACACACAGAATCCTGTTTCTATCAAGCAGTTTCTGCTGATGACCATCTGTGCAGGTCTAAAGAACCAAGCACAGCACAAGTGACACAATCACAAGCTGTACAATTACCTTTATTTCTTTGTTTAGAACAAAAAACAAAGCATTGACAAGCACTGTCCCCTGGATTGTCATATACTTTTGGATGTTATACCAATGAAGCCTGTTGAAAGGAATTCATATTACAGAAAGCAACAGGGCGTTGGAAGAGTCTTGGGATGGTGCCAAAGAGGAAATGTGGTAGAATGTGTTTGCAGTAGATTGCTATGAAAAGAGTGACTCCTTGAAATCATTTTAGCAGGAGTAGGGCAAACCAATGAACTGCTGACTGAGGTTCAGTGCTGAACTGGTACCCAGCTCAGTGTCCTTGCTGCGATTTCAGCACCTTGACAGGGATCTCATGATCATTCCCTTATTTCCTCCTTCAGTTAGCGAGTGGGTAAAACCACATATGTCTCTTATCTCAAGTTTAGAAAGCATTTTGCATCATACATGACATAAATATTAACTATAAATTAAAACCTGCCCAAATAAATGGACAGAAAGGAAGTAAAACAAGAAACAATGGAAGCTGGAAAATGGCAAGTTGTTTTGTTGGGTGGTGGTGGTTCTCAATAACATGCTTTCAAAAAGATAATGACAAAAAAAAAGTTGCTCAAATGGAAAGTGGAAAATTGTTAATTGCTCAAGAGAAACTACAGGGCTTATGAGGAAGAAGAAGAGTTCTGAGTATAGATAAGTGACATAGAGAAATGAGGAAACGGCTTTATCTTTCCATTTTATAGGTGTATATTTGAGGTTTGGGTTAGAAAAGTTACAGCAAAAGCAGATACTACAGAAACCAATTTTTAAAAAAGAAAATTGGCTTTTCACATGATAGGAACCTTACCGTAGTGAAATGCTGTCAACTTCAACACAGCTTCCAAGTTTCAGTGCCAGACTCTTTGCTTTGGGTGTTTGACACTAAAATTATAGCCATGTTGTCAGCTAGTGGCAATGTAGCTTCACTGAACCAAAAGGGATATTTGCCAACTGACAGCAGTTAAAAAGTCTCCTGTGTTAAAAAAAAAAAAAAGGGAAAGACAAGAGAGTAACTGGATTAGAGGTTCTCAAACTGTGTCCTGTGATCACTTGCTAAAGGGTCTTGGAAAGCTCTGCATTAGCTTTGCGTTGCCTTGACTTCCAACTGAATAAACATATCTAATGCTTCCCCTAAAATCTGCGTTTCAGTGTAGGTAACTACAAAGACAGATCCTCTCCAGTCACCCTGAGCTAACCAGCAGAATATTTGCAAAGGAAAATTGTGTCTCATGAATCTCCTATAATTCTGTGACATGTCAGTAAAGCAGTGGATGAAGTTGAGTCAGCTTAAATAATTTTCAAAAGGTATTTGACAGGGTCCTTTATAAGATGCTACAAATATTTCTTAAATCATCATGTGTGGAGATACAAAATATTGTTAATCAAAAATTGGCTAGGTGAGCACAAGCAGAGAGGAGGATTAAACAGTCAATTTTTGTAATGACCCGGTGATCATTTCTGGTTTTGGCAGTGAATGAACACCAAGTTTATACATATGGCTAGACTTTAAATCTAGATGATACCCATCTCCCTACTTGTTATTAATCAAAATTTTTTTTAATCAGTTCAACCATTCCTGATATCATGTGCCACACAGCAAGATTGATGGCACTAGATAAATAGCATTGCCTTAAGTCTAGAGTGAATACTATTATTTACCTCTGCATGGTACTTTTCCTGAAAAATTACTTACAAGCTAGGGTTAAAAGCCCCAAACAAAACACTGCCAAGCAGTCATTAATCCACAAGAAATGTCTGGTTACTTAATTGTTACTGCGGAAACTGAATTTGGAGCAAGGATACACAATACTATAGATTGCTTTATTTGAAGGTTTTCCCTGCAGTAAGAAGAAAAGCCAAGTTGGCACATTGAGTAAGATTAACTAGGCTTGGACCTTTATAGCTTGTAAAAGTGGACATTTATGTATGACTGCTGAAAACTGATTTACTGCAAGCAGAGACGAGTAGAGTTGCAGAATTGTAGAGTTACAGCGTGAGTGTGAATGAGATGTACCATCACCACCACTACCAAGATGTCTGTGCAAAACAACATCACTGCAACCCTCACAAGGAGAAATGTGTGTTAAAAAACAAAGAGGGTGCCTCAGAGCTGCCCCTCGGACTTGTGCATCTGGCTGCAGGAGGAGGGCAGTCACTGTTGTCTCAAACAAGCTGTCCTGCAGTTGGGCACACATGCTCGTTCACATGTATTTTTAAGCAGTCTAGTCAGGGCATCCTTCTTTGATCCAAAAGTCTTTGTTTTTCCCACTTCTGGACCCCAAATGTCAGTACCTTCTTTAGTTAACATTGTTCAGGACTTTAAGCTTAATATAATCAATTTTAAAGAAGGATCTAAATTGGTTTTAAATTAGACCATTATCTTGTAGTGGCTAGAACATTTTCTGATGCCAGGTGTTTCTGACTTATTTTTTTGTTTAATTTGCTTTTTTTATCTTTCTAATTTCAAAAATCTTTTGTGTCAATCAATGTTCTAACACCAAGTTGAAGCTTCTGAGGATCTTAAGTACATTTAAATTTTCGTCAGTCAATTCAAAACAGTTTTCAGTCCAGTGGGTGCTTTATGCCAGTACTGCCAAACCCAAACTCCAAAGACAGGCAAGTTACCTAAGCAGAGAAGAGAAACTGTACATGAAAGTTAATTTTAACATTAAAAGTTGAGTCCTTCCTGTTTAGTTAATTAAATAGTTGCCATTTGGGCTTGCATTTTCAAACATTTAACACAGTGTACTGAAAAAATTGATCTTGATTTCATCATATGTCACCACTAGTGTTTTTAATCTGTCTCAAATATCTTCAGATTGAACCTAAGATCCCAAGATTTGGCACACAGCAACATATTCTGGGGTTGTTTCTGTTTGACCTTGCAAGGTGTTGACACTTGCTGGATACCTAAATCCTTTCTCCTGAATTTTGAGATTCTGTTCTTGGCAGCCAGAAGAAGACTGTGCACATAGTTTAATGTTTCTCTTTTTAAAAAATATTTTACTTCATTTAAATCTTACCACTCCTCAGTGGTGACAACCTATAGTTTGGGATATTTTTCATGGTAGTTTTCTGATTATTTTTTCCTAATTCAATTTAATTTTCTAGTTGTCTGAATTTTAAAGTGTAGTGATAAATATACCATATGATCACAATTCAATATATTATTCTAGTAAATTTCCATCCAGCTATTCATGATAATGGCAATTACTAACCCTGACAGATATCAGTGGTCTTACTAAATCTTTGTGTCAGAAAGGGTTACATCAAATTTAAATTATGTAGAAAGCATTATTATATACCACAACTCAAACTAAAAAAGGAGAAGAGAAGCTAACTAGAAAAAAAAAAAAAAAGAAGAAGACGACCATTAAGGCTATTTTTCATTGAAGTGTGGATGAGAAATAATCTTGGGGAAAAGAAGAAATGAAAGATTTTGACATGTCAAAAAAAGGTCACCCTTATTTTTAATCAGCCCTCTGGTCCTTTCCCTGGATGAAGGCATCATTGTCAGACTCAGGCAGGCAAGGTGGGAGGAAGGAGCTCTGCTGCCGTAACAGATTGGTTTCTGCGTGGCATATAGCAGACTTCTCAGAAGATGTTTCCCTGAAGGTGACAGTGGGGGTCACCAGTCATATAACCTGGAAGAACTGCTTCTTGAGCAAATGGAAATCATAAGTACTGAGTAGAATATTTCACAAGTAGGATAACTTTAGGTCAAAGCTACCAGATGTTCCCAGTCTGTCTGCTCCCATTCTTCAATTGACAGAGATCACATGAAGCATTGCCCTTGAGAAGAAAGGGACACATAGTCATTCCTATGCATTCTATTGGGCTCAGCACCTGAACTTGTAGGGAAAAACCCTTCTTTTTGGGAACAGAATTTACCGGTGAAAACACCTTTAGTCTATATACGCAACATTACATTTTCTACAAAGTAAGCAAATGGTCCCGTAAAGAAAAAGCAGAGAAAAGCAGGTGTGAAAATTATGCTTTTTTTAGTCACAGATTTAGGGTTAAATATCCACATTGCAAATCTCCTTTTTGTCAATTTATTGTCATAAACCTTTACCATTGGAAAAATTCTTGATATGTAATTCCTTAATATTTTGCAAACAATAGCACGTGTGCCAGGTATTTGTAGCAAGCAACAATCTGATTGCCTATGATTTTTGTTGCCTGAGTTTTAAGAAGTTACTGTATATTAAAAATTACTATATCCTGTTATTGCTGGCACTTATCAGATAAGGAAGTCATAAGATGAATGATCTGCCTCAAAGAACTGAAAAGCAAAGCAATTCTGATACAGAAACTGCAAACCAGATGATGCTCTGATTAGAGGCACGCGCATAGATTGCAGACGTATAATAAATCATGTAACTTTTTAGCCTCAAATAAAATAAAAGAATGCAGTTTTTATTAGGAAATAAACTGTTTATCAAGAATGCTTTAAAGGTGACATTTATTACTAATAAACCATGTTGAAAGGCCTGATCCTTTTATTGGCAGAACAGTCAGAGACTTTCCACTATGTAAAAAATGCCACAGCTCAGTCCATGCTGGGTCAGGAAGCAGTTCCATCAGCGCTAATGAAGGATGGGCAAGAGACTCACATGCACTTTTTTCCACACAAGAACATTTTCTCTTTAAAAAAGAATGAGTCACAGAAATATAACTCCAGTATTATTTTGGGACTGATTGTGGATCTCTGCATGACTCCTTGGAATATCACTGAGAAACAATTCCACAGTCAGCTAAGGGTAGCATAACCCAGTAAAGCATCTGCCAGGCAAACTCTTGATAGTGTCAGCAAGCCCCCTGCTTAGGCAGGATGTTATTTGCTCTTGAGCTCTTCAAATGTATGGGCCAGATCTTCAGGGTTGTCACGCTTGGCACTACTTCTCATATTCTATTAAGTTACTGTGTACCAAATATTATCGCTGTTAGTGCTGAACATGTCAAAAAAACATGTCCATCCCTTAACATCCTGCACTAGAGAGGAATATGAAACCTCTCTCTTAACGAACTTCTTGTCTGAAGTGTTTAATTTACCCCTCCCCAAAAGCGGCCTTGCTTTGGAGACCAACTCATTCATGCTTGAATGATAACCGTATTGAACATGTGTCTACCTGCTGCCTGAAGCTGTGTCAAGGATGATCGCATACAAGTCAGGTCAAGCTGACCTGTCTCTTAGGTGTTAAAAAATGTCCCTCAAGACAACACAGGGAGGAGACGAAGATGGAGTCCAGCACACCTAGTTTAGGGCTTACCACATATCTGTCCTGAAATACAGGATGTCCACAAATACATTGTAGTTTGGAACTTATTCAACTCCTTCACAATGATAAAGGCAATTTTAGGAATTGAGTTTTGAGCAAGTGCTAAGCATTTATTATTCTGACCTTGTCTATGAAATCTATTTTGTGGTGAGCACATAGTGTGTACCCCATTACTTGGTCATGAACTGAAATTTCTATTCCCATGCTTCATGTTAGTCTTACTAACCAGAATACATTGTGTGATTAAAATGTGTTTGCAGATTGTCCAAAAAATCAAACTTCTTGCACTTGAGATGCATTATCTATTTGGGAAAATGAAACGGTGCTTAATCACTACTCTCAAGAGTGTGTAAAAATCATTGTAGCTCATGTAGTGTCTAGATTATGTAAAAACTGGGCATTTCGTAGAAGCTGCAACGACTTAAATATTGCACTACCCAGGCACTCTTGCTACTGAAATGCTATCATTGTCTCCTGTTCCACTGACTTTCTAAACACAGTTTGCTGAATGATACTGTTTTTCAGGAGATGACCCATTCATGGCCTCCACCACTGTCAGCTATTCACACACCAGGAAAGGCAGAGCAAAGCAAGTTTCCCTTCTCAAATAAGGTAAGATGTGCTGCATCATGTAGAACCATTCCTCCTGCACCTCACAATATGTCCTACACAAGCCCTGACTGAGTGTGTGAGGTCTCTAGGCTGAGGTTGATGCTGTGCTGATGATCTTCTCCGTACCTGTGTGCCACTATTCCCTGCATTTTCTCTGCTTACAGCCTCAGGAAGGCTATACAGTCTTGTTTGCATCTCTCTTGGCAGCAGAACTGATGCTGACGTGTGGGTCACACATTCCTCACCGCAAGGCAACACCACAGGTGTCTTGGATGGGATGCCCAGATGTGGTACTTTCTGTGGGCACCTGCTGAAGCTCCTGCCTCAGGGCACATACAGCTGTGGAGAGTCAGGAAGCTCCCCCTTGCACCCATTGCTCCTGCATCATTTGGCTTCACTAGCTGAAATTTTTGTTGAAGCCTTTGAGGTCTGAGGTGACCTTTACACTGGCCTCTGTAGTTGGGGACTGAGGATTGGGCATACATCTCCTGCCACCAACCTGACTTCAATGGGCAGCTTTGCTAGAGAGGCAGGCAGCCCAGTGCCATGATGCCCAGAGGGGCCATGGAAGCATTTGCCAGGGAAGTATTTGATTCCCTCAAGGGACCAAAGCCACTGGTCCTGCTGATGGTCCCCTAAAACTAGCTCCACTATTGTTATGTATCCCAGGGAAGATACAGTGTGGCATGATAAAGCTCATCAGCATGAGCTTGGGGAAACCACATTATTTATACATGGTAAGTCAGGAAGGAATGAAATCGGCTATCCCGTGCAAGAGCCAATAAATTTCACGTTGTATCACCATATACTGTTTAGATGTCACAAGCATATTTCATGAAGTGTTCAAGCTTGAAAGATGATATTGATGCTGTTTATAGTCTTTCTCCTGTTAATGCAAGCTCCTTTGGCAACTTTTAAGTCCATTCTGCAAAATTTAGTCCAGGAATAATTGTAACCAGAAAGCCAAGAAAACTTCATTTGCCTACAGTAAAACAGCTTTTCTGTGGATGAGTGTGTCACAATTTTGAAGTATCAGGGGTGTAACCCAAAATATGTCTGGCATTTTATGGAAGAAAAAGAAGGAAATAACTCACAATTTTCTCATTGAAGGCAGACAGATGACTAAAGATGGTAGGCGGGCTAGAGACTTGTTAGGTTAGGGCAAGTCCAGTAGGAGATAGATGGATTAGCAGCTTACAAGCAGGTGAAGTGCCAGATAGGGGTGACAAAGTGAAGCAGTGCTTGCAGCTCTGCAGTTTCTGACACAATTACCACCACACTATGTGCTTGCATGGCATGTATACAGATGTGCATAGGCAAGGTGCATACACGTACCTGTATGTATTGTGAATGCACTTCCTCACAACTAAATGTATTGTGATAAATATAGGAATAGGAGAACCCCAGATGAGAGAGCAAACGTATGTGAATAATGCTTGATAATTGACTTTCTCATATTCTGTCTGCCAGTTCATCCATTTCTCTGGGAAATTTTCTATATTGTCGAGCCATTTCAGAGATCTACCATTCATTTTTAAAGATCATTTTTAAGGTGTTTTCTCTTATCAAAGTAGAATTTCTTTTTTTTTTTTTTAAGCTTAGGATGGACAAGATTTCATTTAGCAGTATATAAGCATACTTTTGTACATATAATAACATCAGAACTGTATTGTGGTCTGAGTGATCTGCATGGTCAGAAATTAGTGTGCTTTGTGTGAGATGGGGAAGAAGTACCTTAAAAAACTCATCACAGTCCTGGAACAATCTTGTATTACTGACCATAGATTATGTTAATTTTAGACACCATTTCTATTTTAAAATAATTAAAAGTTAGTCTGTGGCTTAGTCTGAATCTGCAGTCATGGATTTTAGAAGGCATCTACTTTTCAGGCTCCAAAATGCAAAGAATGGTTTCCTAATTTTTCAAACGTGTTTTTTAAACCTTCATAAGCTAGCTGTTGCTTTTCACAAAGTGTGGTGTAAAATCATTATTGGACTTTGTAGGGGATGTCTCCGTAGCTCTTAAGAAGCTCTCCTGTAAGTAAACTACATAGCTGTCCCAGCTTTTTAAAGCTTGAGGACTACACCAAACTGTTGTGGATCGCACATTATTCAGATGAATGGGCCTGTCAGTTAAGTAGTGACCAAGGCCAACAAAGAGACTGCAAGGCTAAATTTGGGGCACATGCTTTATCTCTTAGTTCCAAGCCATGCATGGTAACATGAATTCCTTTTCAGTCTTAATGTCAGTATTGAGAGATCAATTCATTTGCAATGACTCTTCCAGCAAGAGAAGCAAGTAGACTGCAATCCCTTTTAACAGAAGACAGTTTCCAAGCATAAAGATACTCATCATTTTGGGAATGGGAAGAAAAGAAGCTTGTAGGACTCATACCCTGTTGGAAGGGTGCAAATCATAATTACTTTTCTGTCCATAAGAACTGAGTGTCAGCATCATTAGTTCGCATACCTGCCACACTGCTTTTAACCTGCAACTCAAGTAATTAGCGATCTGACAGCTTGACACTTTAAATTTATTAATTAGGCTATTAAAGTTGCAAAGGCCACAGCAACTCTAGCTAGACTGGTTTTGAAATCAGTCTAGTAATAAAAGCTAAATAACCGAGATTTATATATCACAAATATAACAGAATTGCACATTTGAAACTGCACGTGTGGATGTATCCATCATTATAACTATATGCTGATTTGATGGAGGGTATGTATGTGCATATGCTGCACTTCTATATGAAATCAGACCTCATTAACGAGGTGCGATCTGGGCGATCTGCATTGATTCACATTCTGGAAGGAGAGTCTGGGTCAGGTTTGACACATGTGGCAGCGCCCAATAGTCTTCCAAGTACAGCGCTGCTGGAAGAATACCATTAGGGAACTGCCCTTTATGTAATGGAGGGCATAAAGTTACTTCTCATCCTTAATTTTGAATTTTCTTTCTTTCTGGAATTAATTTGTACTCTTGAATTTACTAGGAATGGGCAATGACAGTCTCTTTATTTCTTGTTTTCCAAAGCTTA
Organism: Manacus vitellinus; assembly: GCF_001715985.3. Lineage (NCBI taxonomy): Eukaryota > Metazoa > Chordata > Aves > Passeriformes > Pipridae > Manacus > Manacus vitellinus. The sequence goes on from NW_021940813.1 coordinate 27,564,474, forward strand.
TGGAAAATTGAATCAGTGTGTGATGTGATGGGCTGTGTGTGCTTTCCTTTCTCCTATCTCTGCCACACTTTGTTATGCACAAATGATCAGGCATTTCATGATTGTAATTTTATTAAAAGCATCTTAATAAATAAACTTTAAATGAATAATTAAATTTGTAAATAAGAGCTCACTTGATGCTTGTGCAAATGAGCTTTCATCTTCAGGTATTAGTTCTCTTGTGCAGGAAAAAGTGCTTTTAATTCTGCTGCCTGCTTTGCTCTCTTTCTTTATTTTTACTGTGATTTCATGTCTTGAAAGTTTGATCAGGTGTTTGATTTCTGGTTGTGTATATGTGAAATTATGGGATCATCATTTTGTTATTTGAGAATTAATTTACCCACTCCAGGTGAACTGGTGTCTTGTCACAAAGCTATTGGGTGATTATTCTTAGCAGAAGCTAAGTTATCATAGTGATGTTGTTCTTTACATGCTCAATTAATTTACTTTTTCCTTTCTTGTTGATTTAAACAAACTGGAGGAAATACACTGGACAATAATCTTCAGAAATGAAGACTTCAGCTTTTTTTTAGTTACATAAAGCCATACTTTTTTTGTACCTCAGTGGGAGCATTCTGTATTTGTCTATGAGATATTTGTATTAGCCTTTATCATTAAGACTAATTTGTTGAGAATCAACAAATTTTAAAGAATTGGTTAAAAGGAAACGTGAAAATGTGTACAGTTTACATGTTTGGCTGATATTAAATTTTAGACTATGCATAGCCAATGGCAGAGTTAAGATACTGTGCTAGGCAATTAAACAGGAGGTTAATGAAAACATAAAAGAGTAAGCAAGATCCTTGTTTAGAAGTTGCAAACACTTTTACAAATATGAGGGTGAACATGCTCTAATAGTCTATGTTTATTGGGAGTGTGACAGGCTACAAGAATAGCATTTAAATTCAAGTGTACATACCATTATATCACCGCTGCAAACTAATCTTGACTTTTTAAGATTACATTCAGAAAAAAACAGCTTTAATTTCTCTTCATCAGAAGCATTCACAAAAAACTGACTCAATTTGTCAAAAGTGCACAGTTTCACATTACTGAGAAATTATTCTCGGCATGTGAAACATGGTACAGATTTTCTCATATTGCAGTAGAAGGTAGAAATTCTTAGGGCTTGCCCAGAAATTTGACGTCTCGCATTACAGGTATGTAAGATGGAAGTGAGTTGCTGATGTGTATTGTAGTATTAAAATTACAGATCAAAGTCATGCAGTCTGGAGAGCCTTGACTCCAGAGCAAATCGTGCAGATCGAGGGGTTTTGATCAGCTGAGCCTTCAAGACCTCAGATCCTGCAGTCCACCCAATGTCTGTTTAGAGAGGCCAAGAAGCTCTTGGGACCCGAGCCCCTGAGGTGTGCTCCTGAGGGACTCAGCAGCATAATCTCAGCTGGGCCAAGTCAGAACATCCTTGAGCTTTCTGGAGACTTGCAGTTCCTTTCTTGATGATCTGTGTGTTTGGCTCATCACTCGGCCTCTGAGGACCAGGGATCTGGTCTAGAGCCCATTTCCTCACCAAAAATGACCACGTGTTGCTGTGGGTGCCTGGCCTCTCTGAGTAGTCTTAGCTGCAGTTGTAACTGCAGCATGTATAGAAGGTGTCATTCCTCTGTGTGTCTGGGTTATTCAGAAGCAGAGTTATATACAGGATACCTTCCCTGCTGTCATCCATAGCATTCTTCTTTCCCTTAATTTAATTATCTTTTTGTTATAGTTTATATTTGTATTCCCTTCTATTTATAGGCTTCTTTTATGTTTTTGTGAATGCAAACAAATTCTGTGAGTAAAACGCAGTGAGTGAACATTTCATGAGGAAACAATGGTCTGATTTATTGCACCATATTCACAGATATTGCTGTTGTCATACAAGGTTGACCTTGTAATCTCAGGGACACAGAACTAGTCTGTATTTCCATTGTCTGATGCTGTCAATGTCAACATGAGAAAAAGAAAGACCAGCTGTGCTACCATCTCAGGAATCCAATGGTCCATGAAACAATATTGGTCTTCCCTTTGTCTTCTCATCTAAACTTGTAGAAGATAATAGACAAGTTTTGGCTGATCAATAAATGAATAGTGAGCAGGAGGGTCGTAATTGCTATACAAGGAATTGCACCATTAAAAGGTTGTTGTGAAATAAGTTTACAAGCCTTAGAATTAATGGATTTTCCAAGAAATATCTGATTTATTCTTGTAATTGAAAACTACTTTGAAACCAAATGAACAATCATCAATGCTGTTTGTGTTGTTAAGGTAATGTCCAAGCAAGTATTGCAGCTAAAAATTGCTGTAAAATAACACACCTTACCTTTTTTCTGTTATTATTGTAGGAGTCACAACAGGGATCTACAGGACACAGCAATACAAGTAAGTACCAACTCATTTTCTAGCTAAATTGCGGGGGGTGACAATGACTATGAAAAAGAAGCAACTGATGAGCAAGGGACTAGTAGCAGACTGGGACAGTGCAGAGCCTCAGCAGGCAGTACTCAGCTATGTGGCAGAATGTGGAGAACCAAACTGAAGAGTGACCATCAAAATGTCAGATCTTTTGGTGACCTGGGAAGAATAAAAAGTATTAATTTTGTTATGGCCATTTCATTACCTAAATGAGAAAGACTGGAAGGGCAAAAGAGTGCCTTTTTTTGGAAAGCCAGAAAAGAGCTGACCTAATTGCAGGCCCAGATCCAGACTGCAAGAAAATTCTGCGAGAAGACTTGTTATCATTTATCTTTCATAGGCAATGGTGTATTTTGTGGCCACTGCACAGTAATAAGCTACATAAATCCTTGCAAACTAACACTAGATAATGTTTTGAAGACCGTATGGCCATGGGTCTTTTTGGCTGGCACTGTGGGTAGGGAAGCAATATTTGCTTGTTTAGCTTCTGGTCAGGGCTTTCCGGTGGACTCCAGTTTACAAATCATGGTGCAGATCAGCAGCATTTTAATTACATTTAGTTACGGTAACAAACTTAGCAGCTGTATTGAAAGGGAAGATTGAATTGTTCTGCAAAACAAAATATTAATCCTCTCCCCTGACACCTCTGACAGTTGTTGATGTTGTCTTGCATATTAAAAATACATGATCCTATCCTGCTCTCCACATAAAATGACTGCAACCAGAGGAATTATTTTGCTAGCTTCCTGACCTGTCAGCCAACACAGAGCCCTGTTTGCAAATTGCAGGGCTGTGACTGAAGACGAAAAGTGCCCTGAGCTGGTAGCTAGGGCCCTGAGCTGGTAGCTAGGGCTTTGAAAGGGTCTAGTCACTCACTGTGTGAGGGAAAAGACATCCAGAGAGACAAGGCTGGGAGATGTAGGCTTTTATAACAGTGTGGCTCTTCACTGGGGAAAGGTCAGCATGTGGAAGGCAATGTTGTGAAGAAACATGCAGTGGTGTCACTTAATTGCTGGCGTTGGTTTGATATCAGTTCAAGTACCAGCACTAAGGAAGTAATAAAAGGCAAAGGGGATGAGGTTCTGTCAGAAAATAATGAATACAGTAATGAGAGAAGGAAGCACAAAAGAGCCATAACAGAGAGGGCTACGCAAACACAGGCAGAGGCACAAGCATGACAAACACACCAGCTGAGTTGAGGGCTTTGCAATAACATCAGAGGCCACAATACTTGGCCAGCTTTGGTCATAGCTGAATATTTCCTTCTTTCAGCAACTGAATAAAATAGGTTTTTCTGCAGATTTAATGAAACTCACTTTCCTGTAGATTATGCAATTGATCCCACATCCTTAAAAGTTTCCTCTACTCTTTACTCCAGCAGTCTCTGACTCCACTTCACTTCCAATTCCCCCATCTGCCTTCCCACACCATAGTACCTCCAGCTGCTTATCTCCTCATTCATCCTGTTTAGCAAAATCAGCATATATTTACAGCTGTGCAGAAGCCAGACTTGGTACTGACTGGCTGATGGCAACCAAACCAAAGAACAGCTGAACCAATGCAGAAGTGTTTTATTCATTGGTACCAAAAGTTTAGGTCACTGTCGGACACCCAGACACTTTTCGTAGCATCACAAAGAGAGTTTGACTACTCTGAGACTGTATTCATAAGGATTCCTGTTGAGGTGCTGGAATAAGACATCAAATAAACACATTAGAATGAGATATAGATTTTACCAGTCCTGTGTGTCAAACCCAAAGGAAATTTGGGGAAAAAATTATTCAGATACATGGTAGGTTTACCCGGACCAGGTGTCCACCAAAGCTGCTGTATCATTCTCCTCCTCACTTGGACACAGGAGAGAAAGGACAACAAAAGGCTCATGGGTAGAGGTAAGGGCAGGGACAGATCACTCACCAATTACCATCATGGGCAAAACGGACTCAACTCAAGGAAATTAATTTAACTGATTACCAGTGAAATCAGAGTAAGACAAATGAGAAATAAATCTTAAAAGCACCTTCTTCCTGGGCTCAACTTCACTCCCAGATTCTCTGCCTCCTCCCCACCACCAGTGTAAAGGGAACGGAGAATGGGGGCTGCAATCAGTTCATCATACCTTGTCTCTGACACTCCTTGCTCCTCACCCTCTTCCCCTGCTCCAGCATGAGGTCTCTCCCATGGGAGATGATCCTTCACAAACTCCTCCAACACAAGTCCTTCCCACAGGCTTCAGTTCTTCATGAACTGCTCCAGTGTGGGTCCCTTTCACAAGGTGCAGTCTCTCAGGAACAGACTGCTCCACTGTGGGCCCCCTGTGGGGGCACAGGTCCTGCCAGCGAACCTGCTCCAGCATGGGCTCCTCTCTCCATGGGTCCACAGGTCCTTCTAGAGGCCTACACTGCTCTCTCCATGGGTCCACAGGTCCTTCCAGGAGCCTGCTCCTGTCCCATGCTGTCACAGCCTCCTTTGGACACCCACCTGCTTCAGCATGGAGTCCCCTGTTGGTTGCAGGTGGATCTCTGCTCTACCATGAACCTCCGTGGGCTGCAGGGGGACAGACTGCCTCACCATGGTCTTCACCACGGGCTGTAGGGGAACCTGTGCTGCAGCACCTGGAGTACCTCCTCCCCCTCTTTCTTCACTGACCTCAGTGTCTGCAGAGCTGTTTCTTCCCATAATCTCACTTCTGTCTCTGGCTGCAGTTGCTTTTGTGCAGCATCTTTCCACCTGCTTACATCTGTTATCCCAGAGGTGCTACCACCATCGCTGATGGGCTTGGCCTTGGCCAGCAGCAGGTCTGTGTTGGAGCTGGTTGGCACTGTCTCCATCAGACACAGGGAAGCTTCTGGCAACTTCTTACAGTAGCCTCCGCTGTATCCAGCCCCTCCATTACCAAAAACTTGCCACACAAACCCAGTACAGGATGTGAGGAAATACTAGCAAATTACTCTGTGGAAAAGAAATCTAATGATCTATGTACTGTATTATCCAAATGCACATCTTCAGAGTCCGAATTAGCTGTTATTTCCCATTGCACTGTGTCTTCTTTGGAGTGGCTCTTGAGCCTGTCATTTGCAATGGTTTTACTGCAGCTGCCAACATTGTCTTTCTCATGGATAACATTTGCATTTCTGTTACCCTTCCCCCACAAGGAAATCAAAGCATTAAAAATCCAATAATGACTGAAGTTATACAACTCCATCACAATAAATATTATTTATCCCTGTTACCCAGAAAGGGAAACGTGTCCTGGTTAGGTTGAGTGATTCACAAAATTCCAACTCAGAGGAGAAAGGTCTTTTTCTGGCCACCTACTATTCAGCAGGGAAATCCTACAGAAGTTCATTTGAAATTTATTTTGAAATTCGAGAAATCTGGACACATAGCTTCTGCTTGTATGTAAAAATGTTAGGAAAGAAGTTGTGTGAGATGAGGTAGAAACTAGCAAAGAACTCCCAGCTCTGTGGGTAAGGATCTGTGGACTGATGATTTCCACTGTGTGTTTTCTGGAGGCATGTGTGCACATACACCCACCAACACACAGACCTACACAGCACTTAGCACCTGAAATAAGGTGTGCTAACAGCAGTCCCATAGCCAGGTGGGGAGCATGTTCTTTGTTAATTCCAAAAAGACTAAGAAAAACAAAGGATGACACTAATTGGCCCAAAAGAAGAAGCCAGAAGAATCTAGAGAAGATTCAGCAATTTGGCAAATGCCAGTCTCCCACAATGGTACCTGCATGCATTTGGCAGGTTACATAAAAATGAGGAGTAAATCTTAGTCTGGCCAAGACTATAAAAAAACGAAGTTGTTGTGACAGGTAATTCTCTTTTACATATGCTTGTCCAAAAACAAAAACTGTACCATGTCTGTGACATTCAACTATACTTAAGCTATATACATTTTTAAAATTTCTAAGATTCAATCAAGTGAGAATAAAATAAAGCATTAATGGCCAGATTTTCTACTCTGATAGGCTGGACTGATGAGTTTTTACCATCTGTACAGGCTTCATCCTTGCCCCCCACACAGAAGTATGTTGAGTGACAATTAGCATAAAAACAGTTACAAATGCTTAGTGTAGGTAATTCGTTAATATCCAGTTTGGCTAAATCACAGAGATTCCATTTCCTCTTTCCTCACAGTACATATACTGTTTTCCTTGTTGCTGCATTAACATATATTGCTGAAAGTAGAACTAATGTGAACTCTGCTGGCAGAGCACTCAGGAATCCATATTCCCTCTCACACTCAAACAAACCAGGGTTCATGGTAATAATTCATGACTTAGAAAAAGCCCAAGTTACAAATAGAAAATCTTTGAATATATGCCAACTGTTACTGTTGGTTTCTTGTTCCAAATTACCATAATGCAGATGAGCTCCAGTGCTCCAGGCACCCTAAGGCTGACAAACACATACTGTAGCAACAGCCTTCTAGCCAGTGAGTTTATCACTTGGATATACTTTCTGAGGGTTCTGCTAAAAGTGAAGAGCAGCCTAGAGATTATGAAGCGGATGTATTCTGTCCTATGTGGATGCCCCGCTCATGCCTAAATTTTGGGTACCTTTAGCTGTCCTCTTACAGAAAGTGCTTAGCTTCTCTAGAGGCCCACAGAGGCATCAGTGAGTTTGAAGTCATCCAGAGCTTTCCCCATCCTGTTTAATAAAGTTGAGGCACCTCAGTTGGGTAGACACAAACCCTTCCAGAGTGGGGAGGACAAGATCTAAAAGTGTCCTCTACAAGACACCTACTTCCAGAAGGTCACTGTCTAGGTTAAGTCCTTCAGCTTCTTTCTGTACAGCAATGGAAGAACATTGGTAGCAAAATCCTGCCTCTTCTGAAGGCAATAGCAAGTTTTCCAGAGGTGCCCCTTACAGTCATTGCTCTATGAAAGCTGAAGGTGAGGACTTTATCAGCAGCAAATGGATGATGCATAATGCCCACATGCATGGACTTGGTCGACCAGGACTTGATGCAAAACCCACTCAATTCAATGAGCAGAAAATTAGGCAACACCACTACAGCCTGGCCAAAATAAGCATTTCTCATTTTTTTTTTCAGAAGGCACGGGTGGATTTTGGTTTAACAAAGCTCATTAAAAGGTAATGGAGAAAAACACATCCATCAGTAAACCAGTCACATTCAACCTCTGTGACTCCTTGTCTGCTAGGCAACATAAACTTATGTATAGACAGCCATTAGCATCCAGTGACACACGAGGAGCAGCAGCTGCACAATCGCTAGGTCCAGAATTCAAGGTGATTCAAGTGGAGTGCCATAACCTGTACATCCATGGTAGAGCTAAACAGAAATCTTACACTGAAGTGCAGCTTTCTTGGGTTACTCAGAGAACATTAAATACAAAAAACAACATCAGCCTTCCTGTGTTTTGATAGGGGGTGAGGGGTAGAAAGGAGGGCAAAGGATTTGGCCTGACTTAGCAGAAGCAGTACCACCTCATGAGCCAGCAGTCTGCCTCCCCCTGTCTGTGCTATGTAACTAAGTTGTGTTGGGCAGATACATTATTTTGGACTCAGTATGGGGGTTGTAACAAGCCAACATGTCAGGACCCATGTGAGTCATAAGGAAATGTGAAGAAGCATCCCTTGGGCCTCTGAAAGTTCTTAAGCATTTGGATACCTGACCTCTCTGACGCTGAGTGCCTTTGCCAAAATGTACAACATAGCAAAGAGGGCTTCCCCAGCCCCTGATTTACAATTGCGAAAGAACACATCCTTAATCTGTCAAAAAGAATGTGAACCAAAATATCCATTGGCAGAATTGTGCCCTAATCACTGCCTTACTATCTCCTGCTGATGCTGTTTTGCTTTGTATGAAATAGTTATTGTTCCTGGAGCAGGGTTTTGGAGCAAGGGCATGTTGTATGGAGTACACTCTGAGTAGCAGAACTGTAGGGCCCTAGAGAAATCCTTTCCTTTGCTCTAGGGTCTGCTGTCCCTGGTAAATGCTGTGTCCTCTAAGCAGCCTCTCTTGTGGAGTTTCTCTGCCTGACATTTAGAGAGTATATGTATCAGGGACAAGAAAAGCCAAGTCAGGATTGACCCCCTACTTGCACATGCTCCAGCAGTGCCCCTGCAGCCCTGTGGTTGCCTCCACAGCCGTTTGTGTGTGTGTGGCAAGAGTGGTCAGTGTTAGCAATGAATAAAGCATTGACATGTCACATCTGAGCAGTTTCCATATTGACCCATTTCTGATGTCATTTTCTTCTTCTTTTTTAAAGGGAAAAGTGATGTAGAGCCAAAGAGCCCAGAGAAAAGCGCAACCCATACATCGTAAGTCACATTTGCGTTTAAAATTAGAGAAGACAGCTGTGTTTTTATCAGATTTGTGGGCAAAATAAAATTTGTTTGTTTTCATTAAGATGATCACTTTCACTGATGCTTTTCTTAAACTGGCTTTTTAGATAATGACTAAACATTAATTATTCCTATAACTTTTGCATGCTAGTAAGTCAGAGATCTTTGCAATTGAAATGGTTCCATATCACACTGAATAGATATGAGATTATTTTTGTGGGTGTGCGAGGCTGGCCTTTACAACCTTACTTCAGCATTACCTTAATGCTGCTGGAGTTTGTCACACTTGCTAAAAAACATTATGTCACATATACCTTTGATGTACTGATGTAATTTTAAAAGACTGCAGTCTGCAGCTTCACCTCCGAATTACTTGAAATCCAATTACAGTTATCTCTGGTCTCTCACGATTTTGTTGATGTTTTTGAATTAACAAAAGAAGTCGAGAAATAGATGGGAACAGGCACTTGCAATATATCAGTGTTCCCCCTCACTCTAGTGCAACAATAGAAGCTTTTACCATTTTTAACTCTAGTATACAAAAGATTAAATTGTTTTGCCAACATAAACCAGTCTATGAAACAGATAGGCTGCAAGTTAAAAAAAAAAAAAGCATCAGTCTCCCAAACTGAGCGAGATAAGTGAATTCTTTTAATAACTACCAGGCAGGAGCACTATGAATTTCTGCAAAGCCATTCACCTTTTTAATCCCATTTGAGGGAGGGAAGTTCTTGTAACAGTCAGTCATGTGAATTTTAGAATGTGTCTAGTCCATAATTTATGTATTCTGATTCCTGTTATTTAAATTCAGAACATTATATCATGTAAATCTCATAAGGTGTCACCATTTGTTACATGGCCAAAAGTATTCACAGAAGGAGGTACAATAACAGTGATTTATTGTGAGATGTTTTGATTTCTGCTGCAAATACGCATTAAAAAATCTTCTGGAAATGAATCTAGAAAAAGATTTGACACAGTGTAAGAAATGGCTTGTCCTGCAGATTGTGTTGTGGAATGCAATTATAGTATGCAAGCATATTTAGCCAAACTTATTAAATGAATTAAGCATTAGCAGCCTTATGCCTTCTGATAGTATGATTGCTGGGAACGGTTAAAGAATTATTCCAATAATTATCATTTTTTAAAATAATATTGCAGTAAGAACCAAAAGAAGAAGGGTTTTAATGCCATCTGGAGGTATTTTGGAGAAATGAACATATTTATTTTTGCTCATATTTAGCAATATGTAAAATGTAAGCTGTCCTCCAAAGTGTTTTTCTCTAGTTAGACAGTATTTTATTGATGAGGAATGTTCCTTTTCCTTTCTGCTCTTTCATCAGACCCTGTACGATCTCTGAACCCACAATAGTGGTATCTCTGAATCCAAAATGTGAGTTCAGAGATACACCTCAGTATGGTTACAAATTTGGTTTGAGACTACATACTGTGTCATATGGTGGGCTGCGTTAGATTGAACAGACTTCAAAATCTGGTCTAGTGTGAAAGGTTCCTTGCCTAATAAGAGATCTTAGTACAACCTTCTGAAACTGTGCTGTCTACCAGATACAGTATATTTATAATGCTTATCTTTAAATTGTTACTATATTCTAAGGCTATTCTACAGCATACATTGGTTCCCAGAACAACTTTTAGAGGTAGAAACAACTGGTTACTGTTGATAAATGACTGCATTCAAGAAGCAGAGGAGCCTCTAGTTAAAGAAAATCTGCAGAAAAGGAGGCAGAAGAAAAAAGAGGAGATGAAAGGAAGGGAACCAGCAAGTGCTGTGCCAAAAGAGGAGGAAGAAAATGAGAGGGGGGATACAGCTAAGAAGTAGAAAAAAGAATTGCAAACATCACGTTTTCAGAAAGAGATACAAAAGTGAGAACAGTAGAAGAGAAAACCAGAGATCAAACACTGAAAACAAGAAAGAAGGGAGAGTGATACAAGTAAAAGCTATTAACAAACTAAAGTGTATGTGTTAGTCAGTAGAGGACTGGGTCCATAAGCATTATAGTGAAGGAATGCAACTCGTGTTGATATGTAGGCACACACCGATGCCTCAGTTCTCTTTATGCTACCCTGCTCTTGGCCTTCCACAAGTTTCTTCTCTTTTCCGTCTTCTTCTAGGACAGGCTTTTATCCCTGGTATCTCAGGCAGTCATGGATACAGACTTTCTCTGCTCTTTTGGTGGTGTAGCAATTCGCACCTGTGTACACAATGCACAGGCAGAAGGACCTACAGTGCAGGCACACACGTGGATGTGTGAGTGTATGTGCTCGGTTTGTCCACAGTATGGGATGTACTCTTCCCTTGCACACATGAAGAAGGCAATGCCGTTGTGCAGCTGGATGAGAGGTCCAGCAGTGCCCAGCTAGGAGCTGCAGGGGTGTGCAAGGAGGCATGAATGCTGCCAGGGGTCCCTGTGAGTAGAAAAGCCTGCATCTTCTTGTGAAGTGTCACTCCCCTGAGTGTAGAAGGAGTCCAGTTGGCACCTCTTGGCAGGGGTGCTAAAAAGGAACAACATTGATATAGGAGAGATGGCACGTTCTGGCCTGACCAGGAAAATCTGTGAATTCATTTCACTGTGAATCAGTGTTTCCCTGTGAAAATGGAACAAACAGCAACAAAAAAATCCCGCAAAGTAAGTCATGTTTGCCTAGAGGAAAATAACAGAGAAGATGGGGAGGAGTAAATTAATGTTTCTTTCTTGAAAATGTCTTTTTTATTTTCCTCAGGCATGTTACAAGCCACACACTCAAGCCAAGTTTATATGACTCAATGGCAGTTAATTCATCCCTGGTGTAGATATACTACCTCCATCCAAACATTATTTATGCAGCTTCAAAGGACAGGTTGATTACCCTCCTGAATCAGGCAGTGAGGCATTTGTGCACCAAGCATGCACATGATGTCTCCGCTTCAAGACATTCCTCATGCCTTGTCCACTGGTCTCCAGGTCCTCAAAAACAAATGTAAGTCTGAGACCTGCAGCACTAGGGCCAAAGGTGCTAACATGTAACCTCCCCAAGTATAGAAACCTAGAGAGCAGGACATGGGGTGGTCTGTTCAGAGGGGTTTGGGTACAGTAATCATACAGAATGGCATTATGCATAGGGGTTTTTTTCCTATATGCATTAACTCCCTGGACAGACTTGGTATGATACAGCTCTCCACTGATAATAATATTAAACATTAAAAAACTAGTATGCATTAGATGATGCACATTAATTGATGCAGCATCCTAATGAGGCAGCTAAATAAGGGCAGTTATTACAATGCTAAGGATAACTGAGATGGATTTAGGAAAATTAAACTAATGAGAAAGCAGGAAGGAAATCTGAGCAGAGCTGTGTTGTTTTGCACGATATTCCTATGGCCTTCACCACTTTGGTGTGCACAATAATCACCTGAGCTGGCACTGAAGAATTGCAGTAGAAGATACCAAGGTGTAAAGCTGTCTGGAGTCTTCCCCAGTTGATTCATGTTCCTTGTAATTGTCATGTTCCTTGTAATTGAGTGCTTTTAAAGCTATGAGAATTGTGGATTTGAAGGGATTTTGTTGTTGTTGTACTCAATATATATATAGCTCTTTAAGGGTCATACGGTTACAGCTTCAGTGAGCATTTCTAAACTTTTAGGATTGCTCAGAAATATCCAGCAATGTTTTGTTCTTTTGGTTTTATGACAAGAGGGTCAATTTTCAAGGGTCAGAGAACTTCCACAGTTTTTGTTAAAAACACCTAGTTTTTGTTAAAATCCTTCTCCCCCCTGGTTTTGCCAGTTGTAGTCTGGAGGGCTACAGACTGTATTAAAGAGTGGGGAATGAATAAAGAAAGAGAGCTCTTTGGTTCTTTAATATTTGAATTTATAGAATTTTAGTCTTTCTTTGGCAGAAACTGTGTCCTCTCAGTAAGCTTTGGATTGTTGCAACTAAAACTTTTAATTTTATAAAACTTGCGTGCAAAGCAAAGTGATTCCAACCAGTACACATGTTTCCAAGGACCTTGCAGTGCCACAGAAACTCCTCCATGAGTGAGGGGTCTAGGATCTTCCATCCTCCCACTTGCAAAATATGACAATAATTAAAAAATGGCAAGCATACACAAAGCACTCAGCATGATTCCTGCTCTTGGAATGACTTTCGATGTCTGTTGATATGTTCTTCAGTACCTTTGTGTTTGTAAATGATTTCCGGTTCAGACTACCCAAGGTTAATCATGCCTGACTGTGATTCACTGTTTATGCATTTACCTCGACATTTCTAGTGCACTTACTTAATGATATCAGGGCTAGCAACTAGATACCTCAGTGCTGTCTCTTTATTAACCCTCCAACAATTGTTTTCATGCTGAGCTGCTCCAGATTTTTCCCTCCCTTTTTACAAGAGAATTAACCAAGATTGAGGGACACTTTTATAATTTATGGCAGTTATGCAGGTTTTATCCTTTGCTAATATTCTCTGAGAACCACAACGACCACACTGTGTGTGTGTTGGCTTGTTTGCTTTTGCCAGGCAGAAATAGATGTTGACTCTGTTCCTTTCCTGCACTGGTCCCCAGCATCACTTGCAGAATGGTTTGCTCAGGGGGATCTTCATTAACTACTAAATTCAGCAGCTTCCAAGCTGCCCATTTGCAGACATTAGTGCTACAATTTCTTGCCTATCCAACACCTGCTCATTGTTCTCACCACCCTGATTCTTCTTCAGGAAGGAAATAGAAAGTGGCTGTTGTTGTTGCTTGATGTGACACATCTGTAGTGGTATAAACTGTCACCTGTGGGTTCTTTCTTCCTCCCTTCTGTGTTGCCCCTTGTATCTTCAGAGTGACTCATGGATAAACAGCCAAAAACTCCTGCTGGTTTCCCCTTCTGCAGGTGGGAAGACTGAGGCAGAGGGGTTACAAAGTGCCTGCAGAGAACAGAGAGAACCAGTCCCAAATGCAGGCAGTGAGCTTGAGTGAGTGTCATCAGTGCTCTGTTCTGCTCTTAGCCCCCAGGGAGCTTGGCCTGTCACGTCTAACTGATGTGTGATCTTGACCTTATGTCTCTCAGGCAACAGCTTAGCTCAGTTGATTAGGGCATAGTGATAATAACACCAGGGTTGTGGGTTTGATCCCTGTATGGGCCATTCCCTTAAGATTTGGGTCTGGTGATCCTTCTGGGTCCCTTCCAATTGAGAATATTGTGTGATATGACCTTGGGAGTCTTACTGTGATATGAACTGCAGCCTGGTGGAACACTGGAAAGAAGAGTAGCTTTAATCCTCCCTCACTTCACTGAAAGGCCCACTGCAAGTTATTTTAAGTTAACCTTGGCTTTCCCCCATCTAAAATAATTAGACCACCATGAAGACTGTCTTACTAATATTTGTAAAAGGTGTTGAAAAATGTAATGTTCTGTAAAAAAGGCTGAGGATTACTCACCCAAAACAGTAAAGGAAATGAGTAGTAGTTTAAGTTTTCGAAGACAAACCTGGGTAGTAAGTGGTAAATGTCCTAAGGAGTGTAGGGAGAAAGCCGTAGCAGAAGATGCTGCCCCTCCCATGTGCCTGCAGACCTGGTGTGCAAGGGCAACTCCTGACCCATCACCTCTCCACCCGGAGTTTCAGTCTTGGGAGAGGGGTCATACAATTTAAATTAGAAGGATCTGGCTTTTGTCTTGCTGAACTAGAGGGAGGGATAGATGGCAAATAGGGAAGGGACAAAGCATTCAAGCTGCAGAGAAAACCCCTCCAGTGGGTAAATCTTCTATATCCTTCTCTTTGTTTGCCAAAAGGACCCTGATGGTTCAAGTCAATTGAACCAGAAAATAGCTAGCAGATGGGTTTAGAGGACAATGGAGAGGGTGAAATCCATGCTAGTGAGGAAGTCAGTTCCCAAAAAAGGGGTTCCCAAACTTTCATGGGATGTAATCCACTTTTTAGCTCTCAGATTGAGATACTGGGGCAACTTCCCAGTCTTCCACAGCTCAGATTGTGGACATTTTAGGTGACAAGAACATCTCCAGAAGATATATCAACCAATGATTTGGTGAAACCTCTTTTAGTAACTCCACAGGCTTTATCGGGGGCTGTCATGGAGTATATCAACCCTCTCATGAGCCACAGATGATGCTGCTCTGCTGAGAAGCACAACTTCCAGGAGATGGTAACCAATATGAAATGGTGTATTTTATGTTAATTTTTGAAATTTGTTGTTTCTGAAAACATCAGTGTGTCAATAGCTTTGAACGTACATCTGTGATGTTTCTGAGAGAAGTTGTGCAGTCCATGATTTCAAAAAAAAAAAAAAGGAAAAAAACTCCTTAGAATGATGAATGAAGGCAGTGTTTTTCAGAGCAATGGAGGTCTTGAAAACTGTAGAAGTGAAAGTCTGGTGTTTATCCATCAACTAAGTTGCTGGCAGAAGAAGAAGGCTGGCTTCATTGCACTATTCCACCTGTTTACTTGAGCCTTGGCTTGCCGAGCTAACCCCTAACACTGCCAGACTGTCACTCTGCTCAACCAGTCCAGCGAAAACAGATAAAATTTTAAAACACTCTCCTCAGCTTTCAAAGTCCCATGAAAAAGTTCCTTTTTCTGCCCTGTCCCCTAAAGAATTACCTTCAGTCCATGTATTGGGTGTTTCTGTGCATATTAAATATATAGACTGTTAAAAAATATAATTCCACCATAACTTCCCACTCCCAGAAACAAAATTATTTCACCTGTTGGGTGCATCAGAGCCACTGTGGTATTGTCAAAATACTGATGTGAACCTTTCCTGCCAATTCCTAACTTTTTCTGAGCACCGATTTTTTGAGTTTACAGTGTACAATGCTGCTGATAGTTCACAGAAAACCCTATTGTAAGTTGATACCAAGATGTCTATTTTCTTCAAATGCTATAAAGACATTTTCTTGGAAGACATTTGCTCACACAGATCTTTACTGAATCTGTCTTTAAAGCTTACAAAGTTAAGGAGGAAGAATAAATTCGTATTGTTGGTCTTTTCTTTTTTGCCATGTAAAAAATATAGACACATAGCAGTCAAAGATGATACAAGTAAAAAAAAAATCTCTAAATAGCGCCTAAAGTCATATAAAAATATCTTAAAAACATGATCTCCCTGAAAGCAGATGAGATGGAGCTGATTTGTTTGGTTTAGAAAGAAAACACCTGGAAACCCAATCTGACCTTAATTGCAGCTGTGGTTTTCCTGGG
Source organism: Manacus vitellinus (assembly GCF_001715985.3). NCBI lineage: Eukaryota > Metazoa > Chordata > Aves > Passeriformes > Pipridae > Manacus > Manacus vitellinus. The sequence continues at coordinate 27,580,459 of NW_021940813.1, forward strand.
ACAAAATTTAGCTTCTGTTGATTTTGAGTCAGACCAAAAAAAGCATTATCTGAGATGTCAACAGAAATGGGGATAGGTGAATGCTAAATTAAAGTGCTACTGAGTCTTGTTTGACTTAGATGGGGTGAGATAGGGCTTTCACTGTCCTGTTTTTAAATTCTATCCCTCTCTTTTACCAGATATAACCAATAGCTTGAGTTAACCACCCTTATTGCTCTATTCAGAGGTTTTTTTTACCAAGTACCCTTGATACAGGCGCACCTTCACCTTTACTATCTACCTGTACTCTGCACACTGTAGGGAAAAATAATTAGCCATGGGAAGCTGTCCTCGTTTTGATGCCACCCTTAGCTCAAAGCTGAAGAGGGAAGTGGTTTTATACAAGAGAAACCTTCACTCTGAAACAGCAGCTTTTGTCCCATTGGAAAACTTACTATATTGATGGGCATTATTTCTAATTTTATACCAAGTCAAAAAATGCTTCCGTATCACCAGTGTTCATTTAATGTCATTTAGAATAAAGCTGAGTAATTTAACTGGCTAAAATATCATCAGGATTGAGGAAATGTTTTCCTGTATTGCACCAAAAGCATATTATTTTTCTCTTCGGCACTGTTTTCCTTGGACTTTGTCATTTGTAAGGGACTAATTAGGAATTTCATATTTATTATATATTTGCTTAGAATACAGTGGTTAAAGAGAGGTTGCCAGGAAAATGGGGATATGCGAATACCTGGGAAGAAGGCTGTTTCACTGGAAATGCCTTCAGGAAGGCAGACACCATCGACCCCGCTCTGTATTTTTTCTCAGAAGAAAATGATAAATGGAAGCTCAGCGTCTCACACATTGAGTTTGTGGTGTGCCTGGTGGTGTTTTTTGCTGGGCTAAAATTCCTGGTTGCCAGGGTAACACATTTTGGAAATCTCTACCCTGGGTGAAAGCGGCTGCAACTTGAAACCTGCCAGGGCTGATGCTTGGCGGGGACACCACCACTGCTGGATGTGGGGGGCTGCTGGCTTCCCCCAGGGGTTTTGGGGAGGGAAACAAAACAAAATGGGTCCAAAAGAAGAGAAAAGCAATTGGGAGCATTTGATACTTCCAGGGTGTCGTAACCTGATTTTTTTCTCCACACTATGTCCCGTCAGCCTCGTCCCAGGGCTGAACCGCTGGGTGATGGGAAGAGGAGAGGAGTGTGTGTGCCTGGAGGGTGGGGAGAGGAGGACGGCGAGAGGGGGAGAAAGAGAGATATAGGGTTCTGGCCACCTGCCAAGAAAAATAACTAATATTTTGCAAAAGAGAAATCCTAAGACTGAGGTCATAGTATGGAAAAAGTCTGTTTCACAGACTCTTGAGCCTGCATACAAGCCAAGTTTTTTTTAGGGTTATTTTTTGGGGGGGGATTTGTTTTGTTTTGGTTCTTAGTTTTTTGAGGGGTTTTTTTGGTTTTTTGGTTTTTTTTTTAATGCAGGCATCCTATTAACATTTGAACATTAAAGCTTGTCCAGGAATGGAAAGATTTGGGAATTTGAAGTGCCTTAGTTTTCTACTTTGATGATGCACAGATCATTTTTTTTAATAACAAGAAAATGAGATTTTGAATGAGAAGCTCCCTCACTTTGATGTTAACTTGTTTTATAACTACGAAGACCAAATTAAGGGAAACTAAACAAACGCCTGTTTCTCCCAAAGAGTGACCAAAAAAAAGAGACTTTTCAGACTTGGTGGACAACTTTTTATTTGCCATGCAAAATACAAAAAGATACCGAAACCTGAAATGATGATGAATTTTCCTGTGTGGAAAAGCCCTACTCTTCAGCCATGAATAACTATGATTTTTTTTAACCTTTATAGTGGCAGGCTGGCAGTTTCATGACGAATTACTTTTCATACCTAACTAAACAAATTATTGAAGTTCTTCTGCCTTAATCTCTGGATTTGGATTAAAAGTCAGTGTGTGGATATTTTTTAACTGGGGAAAAAATAACTCTTTGGATTTGTTAGGATGTTATTGCAAGCAAGTTTTCTGGTCTTTGATTTGCTAAGCTACAACTGGAGTCTGTCTTCCTCGGGGTAAGAATATTTCCACATTATTATTTCACCTGTGGTATTTTAAAAGGGAGCATATTATATCTCAGCATGTATCTTGGCTTTTTGCATTCTGTTCTTTGTTTAGCATGCAGACAAGCTTCATCTCCCCAAAGAGATGTGGAATATATTTATCTGCAATTTAGAATTGATGATAGATTTGACAAGCAAGCAGGGTGACACACTGAAGCTATCAAAGCTGGAGATGAATCAGGACAAAGGTTTGGATTAGGTATATTGTTCCTGAGATTCAAAAGGGTTATATTTATTGATCATTGCAAAAGCAGGGCAACTCTGCCATTGACTTACAAAGATAAAAGCTAAGTTTTTCCAAAGAAAAAAAAACAACCGCATGGTTTGATTGGCCCACAGACCTTTTATGGCAAAGTAGTGCAATTACAGCTGGCATCTCTGCATGCTGATTTTTATTAGTTTTGTAAGATATTTTGTCAGGATTCATTTGTGCTGATTCCACCTTTCATGACATAAACTGTAAGCAATTGTCAGCAGAAAGAAGGCATCTCTCAACATATTTCTTCAGAGATACACTCCAGAAGGTGTGATAGATCAGGCATACTAAATTAAAACAGAACTGATCTGTTACCTGATAAACATGTGGACTTACTGTGTATTTAATTGCATTAGAATTTAGTACAGTTATGGGTACAAATCCTATACATTCACATCAGCTTTCCTACTATCAAAGCAAAGACAAATCAGCAAAAATAATCTCTTAAAAGTATTTAGTAGCATGATAAAGACAAAGGATAAGCAAATTACCCTTTTGTACCTGTTTTGATGGCCAATTTTTGTGGCATTTATAATGCAGGGGTAGAGGGGGCCTTCTGGTCTGAAGTCCCTTGGGGAGATGAGGCAGGCAACCCAGATGCGTGACCCGTCTTGATGTAGTTCAGATGGAGGCGAAATACAGCAGAGAGAGAGGAGAAGGTCTGGGGCTGAGAACCCCAGAACATCACAGAACGTAAACTCAAAAATAATTTGTCATGACTCTGGTCTATACTGGTTTTAACTGTTGGACTTAAGAAAAAATTAATGTTCCTGCTCACATAAAATCTACATATGTTCCCAGTAACTTATACAAAAAATATAATATGAGACACAAACTCTAATACTTGCAATCACTGTAACAGCAGTTTCTGTTGACTTCTGTGGAAGGAAAAGGATAAAGTCTTTTGCCACAAACTGTTAAAAAATCCTGGGTCTTCCTCTGTCACAGAGCAAGGTTTTGATCTCATAAATAATTATAGACAAGCATGATGCCTTCCAGCAGGACTTCTTTCAGCATTATTGTTTGAAAGACCAGGAATTCCCGTAGGTGCCTAAATTGGTGCTTATGCTGTGCTGTCCATCTCTAGTTCAGTTAAAAAACATTTCCCCAAGAGCAGCATGCTTTACTGTGAGCAGTCTCAGTAAAGCAGGATGACTTGCGTGTGTTGAAAAAGTGACTGCACATGAAAGACCGAGGGGAAAAAAAAGAAGAACCTGTGTTTGTCAGGGTGGAGGTCTGCTTCTTCTCCACATCCCTCACAGCTGCCATTAGCACACTGAGCATCGCATCCTGCAGCGCAGTAATCCCAGCACAGCTCCAGTGAGTGAGCAGTCCAGCACCGAGGCCAGGAGAGGAACAGTCAGCTCAGGAGGGATGTCCTTTCCTCCCCTGGAGACGTTTACTCTTTCAGGCTTTATATTCAAGAGAAAGAAACCTCTCCCTGAGCCTTTTCCGTGGGTTTCATTACTGTCTAAGAGTGGCTGGCTGATGCCACTGTTAAGCCCTGCAGCACCCACAGCAGCCTCCTGTGACCAATGCTGAGTAGGCAGAAGTCAGGACCAAATTTCCAGCTCTCAAGCCTGGGAAACAGTGGAATAAAGAGAGAAAAGGAAAGATCAGTGGTATAGTAAAAGAAGACTTGTCAGCCAGAATTTTAGGAGCTCCATTACTCTATGTAATACATAAGACCAAATAAATACAAAGACATATATAATACATGGACAATGAGAGATGGGCATGAAGCTGGATGCTAAAAGTTAAGTTTGTAGAAGGACCTATAATATCGATATTATTCCCAATTTGCATATATTTCCTTCAGACAACAGTAGGTGGACAACTTAATAACCATCATCTCCAGACATTGTGGAAAGATTATAAAAAGCAACAGCCCTCCTTTTAAAATTATTTTGATTTATTTTTATCTAACAGAAATGGCCAAGTGTATCTTTAGCATGATCCCATTTGGCTCAATGACATTGCAGAGCTATGAATTCACTATAAGAACAACTCTTTCTGCGTGCTGAAGAACATAAAAGCCTTGGTGCCTAGCTGGAAAGCAAATACCTCTTGCTCAAGCCGCTTATGTTTTCCTACTTGAGAGAAATTAAAATCCCATCTTATTTCTTTGCATGCACTTGTCATCCACTCAGAGTTTTATCCAAATAAATCTCTGGTTCTTTTCAAAGAATATCTTCTATATAAGTTGTATTAGCTTTAAAGACTCACCAAGAACAGCGCAGTCCAGGCTGACACACTTCCATAAATCTTATTCTACAATTCTGCAGCTCAGTTAATTAAATATTTGATGTCCCAAGAAGCTGCTGCCTCCCAGACACAAGGAGAGGAAGCCACCACACCCCCTTCCTATCTTTGGCCACCAGATACAGTGATGTTCAGAGACTTTCCACCCATCACACCATGTTATACAACTCTTCCCCTCTCCCCAGCCCACAGCACTGATGAAATTAAATAGCACAAAAAATTAACCCCACTGTTGTTGTAATGCAACTCGGTAATGTGTGGCCATTTCCTGCTACAGGAGAATATGTGTTTGCTGCTTAGGTAGTGGGTGCTTTGTGGATGGGGCAGAGGGGATCCCAGTAGCACAAACCTGGAGAGCACTTCTGCAGCCTCACATCCCTGCCCACTCTCCAGGTATCCTTGGGCACCTTTGATCCAATGCTCAGGATGATCTCTGATTTGTCTTTCCCTGTCCTGTTACCTGCTATCCATCCCATGCCACTCACCACTCCTGATTTTCTTTCCTTCCTTTTTCTTTCTTGCTGCACCCTCTCTGCTGTTCTCCTACCATCCCAGCCCTGGTTTTGTAAAGATTCATCACCTGCAGTCTCATTTCTTACTGCCTTTCTATTCTGCTGGCCCTTCCCTTTCCACTTTTTCCTCACAAAACATGTCTTCATGTTTTCTGAGAAACAGAGGAGAAATAAAGTGATATTTGTAACAAGGGATACACAAATACACCCCCAGTAGCTCAGGTTTCTGGATTAGTGCATGTCACCATTTCTCTCCTTTCTTCTTTCTCCTTTGATTTCTCCATCATATCATCTTTGCTTCACAGTAAAGAATAACTTATAACTCTTTTGTCAGGTGCCCAGGTGTTGCCTCAGTCTTCCTTTGAGGGACATAGTTTTCCATTCCTTCTCTTTTAAGAAATACACAAGAAAAACAAATAAAAAAAAAGAGAGAGAGATTAATATGGAGAAAAGTTTTACTTAGCTACAAAATGTTTTCCGTTTATAACTTTGGGTATGATTGACAGATAGGTTTATTTAATCAAATTGCCTTTTCTGAGAGTGTATTATTTAATGAGGGAGTCATTTTTTTGATTGCATAGGAAATGTGAAAGCATCTGAGAATTTCTGATGTGCTATTTACTCATCCATTATGTTGGGAATCAGTGTAATTTCAATGTCAGCAGTGGAATTAATAATCATAACTGTTATCTGTCACAGAATGATCTATTTGGGGATTTTCTCAGCAAACCGGTACATATCCCCCACTCTTTCACCACAGAAGGAAGTTTTAAAAAATAAATCAAACTTGAACATGTTTTTGTTTTAATTATCCCTTCTGGGCTGATGGTAAAGGCACATATTTTCAGGCTTTAATTCAGCATTGAGTCTCTGATATGAAATCCTTTAGTAACGTAAATTACCCCTACTTTCTTTTCCCCACTTATTTCACTCAGACTTTCTCAAACACTTCCATCAAGGACGTCTACCCATTGAAGTGCACCCTCCCTTCCTGAAAAAAAAAAAAAAGAAAAAACAACAACAACAAACCCCATAGAAATTACAGTCTATCTTCCAGAGATAATGCAAAATGCCTTTTTGGCAGCAGTGTTAATTTGGACTGACTTTGTTCCATTTTTGGTGTGGTACTTCACTGTTGGGCAAACAGGCTTTCCATGTGAGAGCAGGGGAGTGCCTGAGTGGACAGATGTGAGGGAGGCAGGCAGAACCCAAATCTGTTTTACTCTCTTTAGGTTATGTGCAGCCTCACATAAGTAAATAACTGATAAATTAATAAAAGCTTTCAATTGATACATTAAATAAGTACCAAGACTCCAAAGTAAGGGCAGTAGCTGTTAACTGAATTTCTTTTTAAATAAAACACGTAAGAGAAATTTTTAAATTCGTCATTGTTCCTTAAAGTGTTTTAGTGCCTCATTAATTCTTGATTAGCCTGGTTGTTAAGAGGCCGTTATTATGTGGTAATAAGGTGTAGGAAATTACATCTAGGACAATAGTAATGTCACACAGACCTGCTACAGTTAGCACCTCATCAGGTGCTCACACCAAGTGCCAGGGGTTCCCTGCCTGGTGGTGGAGCTCATAGTGGTTGTCTACAATGATGGGCTGTTCGCTGAGATGAGGTGAGTCCTCTGGTGCAGAGAAGTAGAGAAATATGACAAAATAACCCTCTAAGCAGCCTCCTGCCTTTCAAGGGCTCGCTGGTCTTGCCTTTGGCAGAGTAGGACAACTGCTGTAAAACAGTGGAATAAAATTACTTTGCAATTATATTCATTTAAGTAATTTCAAATATGCCTGAAGCTAGCACAGGTGAAAGTCCACTCTTTGCCTATGATTTGTTACATAGAGTAAGAGGAGATTTGGTGCCAGTCCAACACAATGTCCCCAAACTAATGACCTCTTCAGGTCATTAGTATTTCTTTTGAACATACAATCCCCCGCAAAGCCTGCTACTCACATTGGTAACGCTAATCATTATTACCCTTTTACAAATAGTAAAATGAGCCCTAGGGGCTATTTTTGTTGTGATTTGATGCAACATTAATCAGCATTCTAAAGAAAAGACATATTTCCATGTCCCAAGCTGCATATATTTATTTTTCAGTGTGTATTAATTTTTTTCCCTTAAATCTCTTTGAGGTTGATGCTCTGATGCTCACAGTATACAGCTCCCATTCATTACCTATACAGGGAGCTAATGTTATACAGTAGCATCACCATCTGAAGAGCCCCAAAGATGCTAATAATTAAAGCCACAGAGTGAATTCTCATTAATGTACTTTCCTCCTCCGTTTCAGTCTTCACACAGTGGATGAAGCACAGTCCTCAGAGGAGGGAGAGCAGCTCATGGCCAGTGTGGCCACTGTCACTCTCTCTGCCAGCAGACAGGAGTGATGGATGCCTCGAGGAGTGTGCCAGTGCCTGCTCCCTGACATCTTCTTGATGTCGGGTGTTGGAGGGTGTTCACACCTTGCGAGCAGTGTTGGAGCAAAGCTGTGAGAGAGGCTCATGTTGTGCCTGAACTCGCAAAATTGGGCTGTGGTCTGGGTTTCAGTCCCAAATATCCATGTTTGTTGTTAAATAGCTACTCACTCCTTTGTGCTTTCACACAAGTCTTCAACATTCTCAAGCCCCCAGTGTGGTTCTTGGGCAATGTGTGACAATGTCCCTCACCCCAGCCCTGAGTACCATCCCAGAACTCCTCAGGGACTGGCCCTGAGCTGCAAGCAGCTGGAGGAGGGAACATCTTGTGTCCCCATTTAACCTTTTGTCCGCCTCAGAGTTGGGGCTGTGGGACAAAGTCTCCACACTGGGTATTTCAGCTGCTTCAAAAGCCAAAGTAGCCCCAGGACCCGTGCAAGGGTGGCTGCTGCAAGCTAAGGGCAGCAGTCCCTCTCATTCCCAAGCCCCAGACCCTAGAGCACCCCAGAGGACATGGCCATCCTTCCAAGCTAATTTTCACCTACGCCTTCTCGCTGTGACAAAGGACACTGCTGAGTATGGCATTTGGCTTTGGCTAATTTTGGGTGGGCTTTCCTGCCTGCTTAGTAGCAGAGCCACACCAGTGCTGAGCCAAGGACAGACCCGGTCCCCCCACAGAATGTCATGCTGGCAGCAGACCCCCTGCAGCTTACAGGCAGTCAGGGACCATCATCCCAGCTGTGGTTGACATCCCATGCACAGCACCAGTGGTCGCAGGCCGAGGTGCAGAAGGCAGGTATCTGCTCCTCCTTCATGGATCTGCTAAAATGTATTTTTAGTATTTCATGGTAATAATTAGCAGTGAATTGTCCTGGCTTTTACAAGATGGAGGGAAAATACCACCAAAACCCAAGTATTTAAAGAGAACTTTTGATTGCAGTTTCAGGTCTCAAAAAAACTAGTGGAAGGAGCAGTTACAGCCCAAACTGAAGACTATTAGGAGTTAATAACTACATGAGAGTAACAGTAAAGAACGTCAAGAGTTAACAGTCCCAGCGTGATAAAAGTTTATTTAATCCTACTCTAAACAGTCAATATAACAAATCCCTGTTAAGAATGAATGATCTCTCACATGTAGCTTAAAATGATCAAATTTTGATTTAAAATACCAAAATAGGTCAATTTTGTTTTGTATTTGCAACATTTTACAGATGAATAAATGCATTCTTTGCATAAAACCCACTTGCCCCATTTCAGGTAGGAGTGTGTGTTTGCCAGAGGATTACAGACTCTTGAGTGTTGACATATTCTTCTCCAGTAACTACTGTGCTCCTCTGATGGAAGAGATATTGTTGTATGGAGAAGGGGACTGTTTTGGCACATCTTCATCTTCCCACCTTGTCTTTGGCTTTCTTTCACTTTTTTCTTTCCTCCTAGTGCAGGTTTCAAAAGTGAAGCGGAGACTGAACTGCATAAGATGTTGGGTCGTGGGTACTTCTGAGGCAGTGCCTATGTCTTCTCATCAGGATCTGGAGTTTCCTTCCCAGTTCTGAATCTGATTGAACAGAGTGACTTTGTTAAAAAACAGTGAATATCTTTGCCTTGGTTTCATCTCTCTGATTGAATGAGAATTATCATGGGTTGGCTTACTTTTGGCATCATAGGGTTTTGGGAAATGTAGCTGCACAGAGCTCTCTAACTAGAAAACAGTGCAGTAGAATGCAACCCAACAATAAATTGGTAGCTGTCTTAATGTTTCATACTAGTTAATGATCCTGGTAATAAAGAGGGTAAGTCCTCATGCTTCAGTGTTCAGCTAGGAGGAAGAGTGGGAAAAAGTATCGATAAGAAAATTCAGGCAGACCTCTTTTTTTACTCCCTATTCTTCCCTGGCACTCCTTTCAATTGCAAATATACTTGAAACATGAGATATTTATTAAAAGATGTAATGAGGGCTGTTTGCTGCTGCATCTTTGGAACAGGAAAAACCTTTCTGCAGTACACTGAAAAATACACAATGATTTCTTTAGACTAATAAACTCTCTGCTGGAGATAGTCTACACGTTTATAGTACTTCTGAGAAGTTATTTAAATATTTCAAAGGTCTTTATTGTCAGTCTCCTACATTTTACCTATTTTATTTTGTATTTTTATCAGCCTTCTCTGCTGTTGTCAGCACTAAAAATATTTAAGTGCCTGATATAACATGTACATCTGAAGTTTTTTCTCTTATCTGTAAAAACCATCTTTCTTGAACATAATAGAGTGGGATAAATTAATTGCTGATGAAACCAGTTTCACTGCAGTGACACCGATGATGAAACTAACCCAATACATTTAGCTCAGGCGATCCACTTTTGACCATTAACAGTGGTTAAAACTACTGAATTGAATTCTTTAGAAGTTGTCATCTCTTGTATATATGACTTTTTAAATATATATTTCATAAGATAGACATAATATTTTATCACAAATTATTTGCAGTTGTACTAAATTATCATGTTATTATCTATAGGGTTTATTCTTACCTAAATATAAAACAGATAATTACCCATTACCCACAGCTCTGTCAGTGTTAACTCCTGCATATTTTATTTCTACACCCAAAAGTACTTCTGAAATAATGATTGTTTTGATTGAACTCAATCTGAGATCAAATAATAACAAGTTAAGCCTATAACTTCGTTATGAGAGGAAGAGGAGGGGCAGACACTGATCTCTTCTCTGTGGAACCTGAGGGAATGGCCTGAAGTTGTGTCAGGGGAGGTTTAGGTTGGATATTAGAAAAAGATTCCTCACCCAGGGGTGGTTGGACATTGGAACAGGGTCCCCAGGGAAGTGGTCACATCACCAAGCCTGACAGAGTTCAAGAAGTGTTTGGATGATACTCTCAGGCACATGGTGTGACTCTTGGGGATGGTCCTGTGCAGGGCTAAGGGTTGGACTTGATGATCCTTGTGAGTCCCTTCCAGTGCAGCATGTTCTGTGATTCTGTGGTACTTAAAGCCATTTTTTTCAAAGGTGGAGGCCATAGGTAGATCCACTAAAAATCCAGCAACACAAATCCTTCCATTTCAGTCATTTAACAGTCTGGTTCATACCAACACTTGCTCACAATGCTGCTATCGATGTTTGCTTCTATTGATGGCAGTCTGATAGCTCATGACAGAAAAAAAAATTTCACTGAAAGCTTCAATTAACTGCCAATGAGTGGGAAAAAATAAAAGAAGCCAGTAAGTTATGTGGATCCATCTGAAACTCAAAACAAGGCTAGGTTCAGGACTTAGCAAACTGAATAAAATTAACTTCTGAATCAGCATGGGTAATTGATATTTTGTTTGATACAATAAAATCATGTGGGTTAACTGAAAATAAAAATACTTGTGTTTATTTTTACAGCAAAATTAAAAAAAATACATTCAGGACTAATCATTTAATTTAGGTTACCTCACTCTAGGGTGCTTGGGCAGCCTTGTTACAGTACTAGATACAAGCATATTTCAAAGTATAGTTCTTAAAAGAAGAAAATAAAAGTGTAGCATTTCAGAAATGTTGAAATTAATCATTTTACATAGAATTCAAACTTCTTTAGTTATTTAGGGGAAAGCATTGCTCAAATCTAGCAATTGCCAAGCATTTTGGCTGGTCCTCACACTGTTCTTGAAGGCTAAACCATTTGTTAGAAAATTCTCCTCAGCTCTAAATCCCTCACACAAGATTCTTGAGTCTTGTCCATGCTCGAGCCTTCATGAAAAATTATTGTTGACATTTTTCTCAAAATGATTCAACATTTCTAAAGATTTAGGATGGCAGTAAGCATTGTCAAACATCATTTAGACTTCCAAATGATTATTTTTTACAAGATGGTTGTGGTAGTTAGCAGCTGGGTGGTAGAATTTGTCAATCAGAATACAGTTGTGTTTAATTCGTTTTTATACACTACTCCCATTAGTTAAAAAAGGATGTTTCTTTGCAAGTGACATTACAGCCCTGACATATGATTTTTGCATATGACTTTTTCTCAGAAACTGCCAGCATGGTACTGTCAGCATGCCAAGCTGGTGCCCAGAAGAAAATTTAATAGCAGTGATAAAATGAAAGGAGAAAATAGAAGCCTTTCTTGCAAACAAGGGTTTGTAATAGATATTCTGACACAATACGAATGATGAGGCATGGAAAATTCATAAAGTTGTGTGGAAGTGCAACGCACACTCTGTGCATAGAAGACTGACCTATAACTCATAAGATAGGGTGTGTCGAGTGAGTTATGAGAGTTGTTCCCTGGTGTATATTTAAAAAGAGACATTAGAAAGGAGATATAGTGTGGTTTACTGTTTGAGAGCTATCTTCATAATTTTTTCCGAAGATTGTTTTTAAAGAAAAAATCCTTTTTTTTTTTTAATACATATATATTAAAGTCCAGATGGTGTATTTCTGCACAGCACATGCAGTATCTGAGTGCTGGGAGTAAAGCTCTTCTCTCCAAAAGAACAGCCCTCAGCTGACTATTTCTGCTCTTGCAATGTCCAAAGGAGATTATTGCTAAGGAAGAGGAATTTCCCATTTTGAATCCTAGAAGGGGTTATCTTGAAGTGAAACAAGCACTGAACTGCTCAGTGCCATCAGATCCCAGGGCAGCTGAGGGTCTGTGACTGAAAGCCCACGAGCCTCCCCACACACCACCCCACGCACACACCTTGACCGGAGCTGCAAGGTACAATTTGAATTACTGGGATCCTACATGAGTAACCATCCCTCAGTGCACCTCCATGAGAAGCAAAGGAATTATCTGACCACTGCAGATTGCACACATTTTCTTCCCCCAGCGGTGAAGTTCATGGCCACGAGCTCGCCCCAGGTGCCAGTGCCTACCTCTAGCTCCCCTGTCCGTGCAGAGCCTATGCCCCATGTCCTGGCCCTGCCTTAGCAGCCTCTTCCCTCCCTCCCTCAGCCTATTGTCAGGCAAACCTGAAAACTCCCATATTTTGGTGGGACTGCTATCACTTTGGAGATATCTGCCTTGTTGGGGTTATCTTTTCCCCTTTCAGCATCCTGCAATACATCAAAAGCAGAGAGGAGTAAAGAGAATACTATCACTAATGCACCATCTCCTATTAAGTTTGTTAGCGTGCTAAGCTTAATAAAGCTGTTGAAAACACCATGGCCATGGAGGTAGCCCCTTCAGGAGCAGTGGTACCCGATGCTCTGAGCTGAGCCTGCAGCCTGCAGGTGTCCATAACGAGCAGCAATCCATTTGCCCCATGGGGCAGAATACTTCCTGGCGTTCGGCCGAGAGCTCTGCTTGCCTTTTGTAGTCTGCCTCATAAGGAAAAATATGCGTTTTTCCCTATGTCTAGCTTGGCTGAAAATGAAAGGCACTGAAAAACCTGCTCATGGGAGAGGTTTAAGCCCATTTCTGCAGAAATTTGAGGACTGGAAACTTCGGCAAAAATCACAACAGCCCCTACATACTTAATGTGCAGAACTCTCTACAGCTCACTCCTCAGCATCAGGCGATGGCACATCACCCTGGCCATATATGAGCTTTTAGGTCTTTCTATCCCTTGTTTCTTTTTTTTTTCCCCTCTCTTGCCACACGCTGAATTAGTTATTTGACAATATATTCTGACATTGGATTATTTCAACAATAGTGGAATGCAATGGTGTGTAATTAGGAGCCAGAATATAATAATGGTATGAAGATGATTTTGGCAATGAGATTTTTTTTAATTAAAATTTCATTACTTGAAAAGCATTGTGCTATTGCCCTTTCCAGTGTGTGAACAACAGTGTCCATGAGAGAAAGGGATGACCGCCAGGGATGGATAGCACAGTTTTAAGTCTCTTGAACTCCAGTTGGGGATTCTTCTGAGGCACTGCTCTTCCATACTATGAGAACCTATAGGGGCACAATATATTTTAAAGCCTCTGTAGTGTTGATTTTATAGTGAAACTTCTTCCACTTTTGAGGGGGTGGGATTGTTTAGGGAGGTGTCTCTGAAGCATCTGGAGTTGCAAGAAGTCTATAGCACTATGGACCTGCCAGTTTTCTATAGATTATCCTCATAGCCCTATCATTAAATGAAATGGTATGCTTTCTTTCACAGTAGCCAACTGGATTCTTGTCTGTTTGTTTGCTTGTTTTAATTATTTTTTCTCCATCTAGTCAAATAAACCTCTAAATTCAGTGTGTACGCTATGGAACCTCGTACAAAACTATACTGTCTCCTTCCTGACAGGGCTGACAGAGAGTATAATCACTTGTATTGTCCAGAGTACTGTTTACATAAAGGAGCAATAAATACCTGTTGAAATTTTTACTGGAGGCCTCCCAGATGGATAGTTCATTTATTATTACAGACAGGGTTTCATTTACTTAGTTATTAAAAAAGCAGGCCGCTACAGCCCATTTATAACTATATTAAAACTAAATGAAGCTATAAGTATTGCAGACAGGACTGAGTAAAATATATATAGTGACTTTCCAGGAAATGGCTAGGAAAAGTATTTGAAAGGAAATGCTGAAAACTTTGGGGGTCCCGGTGTGTCTTTCACAGATGTGCTTCTACTGGCTGGAGTTGGAGAGAGAATGGAGGAGGTATAGTTCCCATATGTTCCTGTGCCATGTATATATTCTGCAATAGCCTCTCTGTGTCAGCCAGTCAGCCATGTGCCTTTGGGAGGACCCGAATTAGCCTGTTCCTCCCTTCTTCTAGCCTTTCTTGACATGAAAAGCTCCAGCTCAGGGTATCAAATAATCTTCTTCTTCATCCCAGAGCCAGAATATCAACTGAATATCAACTCCTGTTACAAGAGGGGATGAAGCTGCTCCCTCAGCACCAACCTGTAAAACAAAGGCAGGGTGGATCAGGTAGATTCCAGAGGTCTTAGTTTGGAAGGTATCACCTTCAGCTATAAAATTACAGCCAGCTGTAAAATTGAAGTGAAGGTTGCGGATGGTCTTTGTGGCACTTTTCTAGCACTGAGGACATTTCATCAGACATTCTCACCCCTGCTTTGAGTAAAGATAAATTAGTCACTGGATGGGAAGCACATGGTTGCCTGTGAACCAGATCATGCTTTTATTATGTCCAAGTTAGAAAAATAAGGGACAGTCCCAACAAGGAAAGGCTGGTGTCCCAAAGCATAAAAAATTGTTGACCAGAAATTAATGGGGTAGAAAAAGAAACAAGGAGGTTTGGAATTTTTTAAGCAGAGTTTGTTAAGTTAGTAAGAGGCTGCATTTCCACAATCAAAGGAAGAAACAGTTTTGCTGAAAACTAGTTCATCTTCAGTGGCTGAGTAAAAGTAGTAATTAGAAATGAAAAAGCAATGGACATGAAATTTAAAATATATGTAGCATGAATACATGTACATGAAACATAACAATCAGTCTAAAAAAGAAAATATAAAATATTGAAGATGGATAAAAAGAGTGGATGATACTAGAGGAAAGTTCAAGGAAAATGAGAATATGGGTTTTGTTAAGATGTATAAAGAACAACAACAATAAAGAAATTCTAGCAATATCCCCTTATTAGCTGGAAATATTAAAACTGTAACAATAGTAGAGTCAGTAAACATTTTTTACATGAGAAAAAACAGGTTTGCTTTTGCTTGCTAGACAGACAGGAAGCTGAACAGTGTCTAGAGACAATAAGTTATTTAAAATCAGTTATCTGTAAGCCTCAGATCTTATGCTGCCATACAGATGTGAAGACCACTGGCTAGCAAAATCTAGGGTCATTTTGATGTACCTTGAAATGTGGGGTAAATCCCAGGAGGCAGTTAATGCTGTGTCATATTCCAAAAGACTAAGGAAGAAAGTTTAAGTTTTAAGGACAGGTCACCTGGCCCCTGTTACAGCACACAAAGTTTTAGGGGACACCAAACAGGCTTCCTTTAATACCATTAAGAAACTGAAACATAAGAGCAAAATTATTTGTGTTCAGTATTTTACTTTCAAGGAAAGAAATACAACTCCTTATCAACCAAAGCTCATTTCATTCTGTGAGGAGTTGGCAACTAGGTCCTATATTCACAGACTATGGAACTTTTTGGAGGATGACGTAGAAAGAAACAGTGGGCATAGAGCAGGCTATCAAATAATCTGGTAATTTAATAATTCAGCCTCACTTAAACAAAGGAGGCTTGAAAGAAACCAACACAAAGTTGTATATTACAGAACAAGGAATGTCACCCTGAATCTGTTGTTAAGTGGAAACTGTACCCTGTGAAGCTGCAACTCTGAAAATGCTTGTAAGATGGAAGTGAACAGAGAACTGGAAGTGAGTGCCAGCAGGATGCCATGGCACAGGGATACATCGTGAGGCTCTGATAGGCAAGGCAGGACCCAGAGGACCACACAGGGATGTGGACCTGCTGCTTTCCCCATTGCTTTGATGATACAAGACACTTTTCATTTCAATGCAGGAAAGTTTGAGAACCACTAGACTAAATGATCTTACTTCCCTTGCCCCACCAGCAAAATAGGGATAAACACCACTGTGACCTCAGGTATGAACGTTGGTAAATGTGTTGTACAGATGACTGAGTTCATCTGCAGGGGAGCACAAGAATACAAATGTGTGTTCTGGAGGCATCCTCATGATGATTCCAGCATGAGGACAGATGCTTGTAGTGCTGGGGATTAGGCAGTGAGAAACCATTTGTAAGGAAATAATCACTGAGTACAAAATCAGATGCTGCACCTTCAGTCAGGAGACTTGGCAGTGGCAGTTCTGTCTCAGACACATTAAATTCCCCGAGATTTCTACCACAATGGCTGACACATAGGCAGAAGTGCAGTTCATGCACTCTTCTTTCATTTTGCATTTGAAATTAATATTTTGTGGATGGCAGCATCAGCTATTGTGCAAAAATTGGAGGGAGAGCATTAGTAAATAACTGCTAATTACACCCTGTAGAGCCTTGGGGGAGCAGGGGTAGGGAGGCAAGAAATGGATTAGAAAATTACGAGCAGCCCATTCAAAACTTTTATTCCCCAAATGTGTTTCCTCCTGTCACACAGAGCATGATTAGCATGAAACTTTGGTAAGCCCTCAGAGTGATTGGACTACTTAGGCGTGAGCTGCCCGTGTGTTGCTCATCACTCTTCCCTCTTTCTGAGGTATTCATGCATTTTTAGGTGGCTCCCTTGCTCAGGGAGTTTCCCTGCTTTTCTGGATTTCTCTCATTTTTAGGGAGGTACTCAGGGTCCTTCTGCCCAAACATTCTTCTCAGAAAGTGCTGTGGTCTGTGAGGCACTTTCTCACCACCATGATGAGGAGTTAGAAAAATCAGGGTATGATTCAATTGCATTTGTTCACTCTTTCTTTAGAGGGGGGGAAACATCACCGGGGCAAACACAGTCATTCACTGGGGCAGCTGCTGGAGAAGAAACCTTATTTCAACTTCTGCTCATAGGAGAGAGAGATGGCTGTATCCCTTGGAGAGGACTGCCTTGCATTTCTGATGAGACCATCAGTGTAATGGGAATTTAGCAGAGCATTTAGCCAGTTTAAATGGTTTTGGAGAGTGGTGTAGACTAGCCTAGATGGATTCAAGCCAAGGACAGAAAACTTTTCCTTCAGAGTATCTATTTTTTATTTGAATTGCTAATTCTATTTCTATAGACTGAGTCCGTTTTTCAGGCGTTTAAATTCTGTGCTCTGGAATTAAATCTCACATTGATATATAGGCTTCATTCCAGCATTAAGTACATTAATATTTCACCAGCCTGATTTTACTAGCTTTCTCTCTCTGTTTTTAATTAGATTTGACGATATTCTATATAATCGTGTTTTCCTACATGTTTCTATGGAACAGAACTTGCACAAACTGTTTGTTGGGGAATTTTTACAACTTAAACAGCGTATATTTCAAGTGAATTTTAGATGTTTCAAGCAGTGCTTTCAGAGGTCTTACAAGCCTGCCAAAAGCTCTATCACAGCATTTATAAAATATCCTCTTGATCTAGCTGTTTACCTCAATCCACAACCTTTTGACTTTCTTATAAAATACAAATAAATACTACACTTTTCAGATAATATAAATGCATGAGCTTTTTCAAGTTGAAACATTGGCATCAATTATAGCACTAGAGTGAAAAATAATTTCAGCAATCAGAATCTAATTAATTAAAAATTACTACTGTATAAAACCAGCCACTCCTATATTTAGGATTAGTAAACAAAGCTATTTGAAATATCTGTAGGTAAGTAGTGAATATAACTGGCCATCTGTTATGTGCAGTAACCAAGGTAATAGTAAGAACATTCATTTCCCTTTTCTTCTCTCTCTTTTGTTTTTAAGAAAAGAAACATGTTCATCTGTTTCTTGTGAATTCTCTGTACTTCTCACCAGGCATATTTTTCCTTGCATTTCTCTTTTAGAAAGCAGTGTAAGACAGACAGAAACTGAAGGTACATTTGTCCTGTTGGAGCTTAAGTCGTATTACGTACATGAGCACTCATAGGTAAAACAATCCCAGTAACATAAGGAGCAGCATATTCCCACCTGGTATTCTCTTTCGTTTTGCTGGGGACAAGAGCTAAAGGTTTTGCACGGTGCTGTACCTCCAGGAAGGTTTTCTACAATGTGAAGGAATACTTTTCTTCTCCTATATCAGCACATCAGTTGTGACATAAAACATCTGGGGCCAGTCTGAAAGCCTTTTAGCATACTGCTACTTAGAATAGTATCTATTTTCTTTCTGGGTTTCTGGTAATATCGAAACTAATGTCCAGTTCTTGAAAGGTCACTATGCATTTATGGGAAAGAAAGAAAATAAAATGCCAATATAGTGCACTGAAAAATAAGATAATTTTCCAAAAGCATTCAGAATGAAACATCGTGGTAGCATGAACTCGAATGAGCACGTAGTTATTTTATTTTGGTATTTCATCACAAGTCTTTTCTTAGTGGGGTTCCTCTTCAGCTAAAATCAAAGTATTCTTCCATTACTGAAGTTCCTTTCCTACATAATGAGCAGAAATCTCAGAAGTCCATAATAAACATGTTATTCTGACTGAGATGCTGCCTAGAATTAAAATGGAACAATATACTCGATCAGATTAACACATTAATGAGATTTTTCACAAATTGCAAAGATGGTGACTTCTGAGTTTATTTAAATGACAATTGCAACATATATATATTTGTGCCCCAGGCTTACAAACCTTTGGCATTTTCTCTCCTAAAGCACTAGTATTAATGATTTAATTACTACCAATATTTTTCCTTTCCCATCTTGATTTTTTTTGTTGTTGTTCTAATTATCAAAATTATCATAAAGAAAGACCGTATCTTGTATAGTAGCTTAGATCACCAGAGGGGCATGAAGAGAGTTTTGTCCCTCATTTGTATAACCTCTCTTGAGGTGCCAAAAGGGAATCTCTCTAACAATAAAACCACAGAGGCAGTTCTTGAGAGTTTTATGCCTCAATAAGTAATTTGCAGGGAGGAAGGAAAGAATGCATTAGGCCAAGGAATGTGAAATTTATCAAAGGTTAAAGTGAAATACAAGTTGTGGTGCCTACTGCTTGTTTCATGTGCACCAGCAGACATGAAGGATAATTCCCGACTTGAGGCATGTCTTCACCCTGGAAGAAAATGGATATCTTGTTAAGTAGGGCTATGCTAGAAGGGTCTCAGACTGGCTCCAGATGTGACAAGGGATTCCCAACTGGCTGTTGAAGACCACCTCCCCCAGACACTGCACCAGCGACATCTCCTTCCTCAGCAGCTCCTTCTTCTCAAAAGGAGAATCTTCCAGCTCTTTCAGAAACCTTTGACCTAGGCCCTGGCTCCAACCTCGTACTTCAAACTTGTTACTCCAATGTTGACTCCCAGAGGGGAAATTATCTTTCTTCCTGCTATCCCCTGGACTCTCGCAGGAGCTGAAGATAATGTTTGCCTGGGACTTGACCTTCCAGCAACAACAAATCAGGAAAAAAGACAGACAAACAAAACAGTGAAGCTACAAGTCTTAACTACTCCATTTGAGCAAGGCGATTCCCGGGCAGCCTGCAATGACCTCTCATCCCATATACTTTTGACCAGGAGCAACTCCTGGCCCTTTGGCTTGCTGGGATTAGCAGGAGTCTCACAGGGTCCCTCTGCAGTGCCCCACGTGGCCGCCTTGCCACTGAGCCAATGCAGTGAGCAGCTCCCAGATAAAACAGGTCAGGCTTTCTAATAAGCTATGCAGGAGATTTGGACACACAGTCACACTGAAATTGCGAGATGTTGGGTATCGGTGCCCTCTAGATGACTTTCTATTTTCCACTTCATGTAAGTAACCCCACATACCCCCTTCTTTTCCCCTGTAAATGAGTGGCCCATCACCTCAGGCTGCAACCACTTGGTTACTGGAGACAGAAACCAGCTGGCTTGTTGAAGCATTTCTCAATATCCCAAACTCATCCTAATTTCCTTTTATTATGCCTCTACCTGTCACATTCTTTGTGGAGAAAGGAAGAAATGCATTAACTAGAGTGCAGTGAGCACTCCCTCCTCAGCCTTCTACCCCTCGCTACCTCCACGACCTCACAGAGATTTCTCTAAAAATGTGTAATTAGGTTCTGCAAACTGACTTCCTGACTGTATGCACTCTTTTCAAGTGCAGAAGCCCTAAGTGGTGGTGTGTGTTTTTCAGAGCTGCTTTGAGTACCACTTCATTTTTCTAGCTTTTGTTTATGAAGTTATATTTACTTACCAGTGTCCAAGTACATCAAAGCCAGGTCCATTTGAAAAAATCTGAAAGCTCATAGATGATGTCACTTACTGGCCTGGATTTTGTGTATTCTGAAAAAGGTGTTATAGAAAATAGCTATAAATAGTCTGTGTTGAAAAGGCTGTGTTTGCACATGAGCTTGTATATGTTTGTCCATCCTTGTACTAGTTTGCCAGAATACATAAAAAAATACTGTCCTGAGCAAGGGTTGATTTAATCATGATCTAAAGTGCTCTGCTAACACAGGGTGTACCAAAGCTCATTCAGTGCTGAATCTGTGCCAAAGAGCTTTTCAGATAAATTACAAATTAATGCAATACCTCTTGTCAGCTTAAAGTATTTTTATTCTCTACTGTTCTCCCTCTCTTCAGGTGGGGTCTCCTGGTCCAGTTGTGGGCTTTTTCTTTTAACTATCATCATTTTCACAAGCTGTTGAGGAGAAACATTCCTCAAAAGCATCCATATTCAAAATTGAACTAGCCTACTTAAGACTCTTACTGCAAACTGGAATCCCTATAACACAAATGCGCCCTCCTCACCCCAGGTATGCTTCAGCCTGGGCTGTGAGAGCTGCTCTGGTGTCCGAAGAGTGTCCCTCTCCAGGACAACTTCAGCATTACCTGCCAGGTGACAGTGTGTCCTGCTCTGGCTGTAGCTTTGTAGATGAAGGTTGAGGGCCTCCCTGACAGTGAAAGCAGTCTGGGAAGCCGTTAAGACTTTCAGGCAGAGAGATTATACCTGCTCAGCTCCTGCCTTTCCATGGTAGACCCCAACACTGGCAAGCTGTCTTAACCTGATACATCCTTGTGACAAATACATGGATCAGGCTGACCAGGTCCCACTCTGGGGAAAAAAAGCAAGCAAGCATTCTATGATGACCTGCTTTTTCCTATCCCCAGTGTTAGGAGCTTGTTTGTACGCTGATGGTAGTTCCAAAAGGGGCCATGAGCCCCAGGCAGGCAGTGCTTTTCTTGGAGAGCAGTGCTTCTGAAATGAGAAACAGACAGGGAAAATAAAGACGGACTAAAACATACAAGCAAGGAGAGTTCGGTGGGCCAGTGCCATGGTTTCTTGTTCCTTTTGTGTGGATGGTACCTGACTGCATACCTTAGTGCCCACTTCCACACAACCCAAAGGCTTCGAAGATCATCCTAGTTGCTTCTAATCACAGGGTCGCAAAACACTTTTTTTTAATGTTAATACAAAAATCCAGGACACTAATAAATACATACAACTATCCAGAACATTTCATTATACACTTTTGATTTGCCCACCTCCATTTAGGAGAAAAACAAAATTGCTAAATCTAAAATACTGTTCTTAACTACCACATTCATGCACTCAAACTGGCATGATTTAAGTCCAGCCAGCAACGAAGTACAGTTGAGCGAAGAGCAGACAGTGACACCCTGACTGTTCTGCTTTTCACACAGTAAGCACACCTCTTTCTGATTAAATCACTATCAGTGCAGATTTCGTCACCCAGTGCCCAATATCAGATCTGAACTTTCTGTTTTCAAGCTCTGTTTTCTCAGGGATGGGAGATCCCTGAGATCTAACTAAAAAGATGAGCAATTATAAGGTTGTTTGAATCCCTGTAAGTGTTGGAGCCAAAGACAGTGTGGATCTTGCAGTGTTTAGAGGAAGCTTTGCCTCTCTGACATAGTTTAGTTCCTGGGAGCCATATCCTTTGTCATCATACCTATCCTGTTTGCCCACTTCTCAGCAGGGCTTGTTAGCTGGGTCAGTGGCTGTATTGATATGGCCATCAGAGTTTTTGCTGACTTGGGAGATGGCAGAGAGAACTTTTTCCTAACAGCAGACTTCCAGATAAAACATAGCAAGTCCTGCTGTGAGATTGTCAAGTCCCTCTAACTCAGTGGGTGTCCTATATATTTGAGGTGTCTGCATTGCAACAAGACTTTGCTGAATTCAGTATGTTGACTTTACAGAAGAAAAATCTTGGCACAAGCAGAAGGAAATGGGGGGGGGTGGGGAAGCAAGATGAGATGAACTAGCAGGAGTTTCTGCTCTGACCCCCAGTCCTGTTCTTATACACCTACGTTCCCTGAAAGGTGTCGTGGGGAAATAGGGAAGCAGCTGTGACAGCAGCAACAAGCAGAGACTTTATGTACAGCAAGGAGCTGAGGAGAGGGTGGTTCGTCTCAGCACTCTTTCAAGACACAGCACACCATGTTGCCCATGTAAGAATCATGCTTTTCAGGCACACTCTTGGAAGATCTAGGCACAAGTACAATGAGGTGGTTTGAAATTACTACATATGTCTTCTTGAGATATTTACACTCCGGGGACCACCCACGTCACAGGATGTGTTTGAATTGCTCCCCAAGCTTTCTTCTGGAGTCGAGATGAAATTACAGATTCTTTTTTCGCAGAATGCAAGAAAAATTAGCAACTTTCTGAATTATTACTATTATTACAGAGGTATTTTTCAAAAATAGGTCCCATTATTGAAGACCTTTTAAGCACTGGGGGAAGTCTTTGCACCTCTTCAACTCCTTTAAATGCTGGTTAACCTTAGCTTGTAAAAAAAAATGCATGGAGGGAAAAACAGATTCTTCTTCTTTGTGAACCAGTTTAAGCAAGTTGAGGAAAGGATATGGGAAGAGAGGATGAAATCCCCATTAGAAAAGATGCATTATTTTCTATGTTTACATGACAGTGAAATCCTTGTGGATACTCTTGTGCGGAGACAATATATTTTAGTTTTAATTGTTTCAGTCAATGTCAGTTTTGCATCAAACGTGCAATAAAGTAAAAGTGGCCTTTGGGAAACGTCACTGAACCTTATTTTCTGCTGCAGTACTGCCAGTGTAAACATCTACTTCTGTTTTGTAAACTCAAAGCCAAATGGAGAAAAATTTTCCTTGCAGAAAGATTACTGACCTGTCAGCATCAAAAATATTATTTTTAGCATATAAAAATTGCTTGTCAGTGTTTGTAATAGCAAGAATCTTTGCAAAGTCCATTATTACTCTAGTAAACATTTTCCTTTAGGCAGCAATAGTAGGAAATTTATTAAGAAGTTAGCTGATAGCAACTGGATAAGAAAAAAATACAGTGTCACAGTTACAGAGTTATTGGGATAAAATATATTTCCTTTCTATTTAAATTATTAAATGCTTACAGTAGCTCTGAGAAAACATCAGATGTAAAGCATTTTTGGTAAGTTACAATTTATTCTACTGCTTACTTTCCAGAATGCTAGAAGATGACCTCAAGTTAAGCAGTGATGAAGAAGAGAATGACCAGGTAAGAACCAGACAACTAGCATGTCACTTGTAGCATGTTTCATGTCGAGACTGAGCTACTGCAAATATTTTGCTAATGCTTTTTCAAAACATACATAGAGGTTATCAAAATACATGGCAGTACTGTAACTGGAGTAACAGATGTTGCTTCTCGGAGCCAGGCTCCATGTGCTAACTGCAGGATTGGTAGGGAACAGTCTGCACTGCTCTTGATTTATTACCTTCATGTGACCCAGAAGGTTTTTGTATCAGCTTCCTTCTGATTTGAATTTGTTTTGTTTTAAAGATCAGCCAAGGAGGGGAGAAACTGGAATTCTGGATTAAGGGTTCAAGCCAAACTTTTGCAATCATGAGATGGCCTCAGGGATTAGCTGCTGGGCTGCTTATCTCTTACCTGCCTCTGGCATCCCCCCAGCCCTGACCTCTTCTCTGAGTATTTTGGTTCTGTCTCAGCATGGTCCGTGCTTGCTAAGAAAGCTGAAGGGAACTGAGAAAAAGCCTTGGCTGTGCATTTGGTTCACTCCGTAACACAGTAATTAGGGCAATTGCCTGTGTTTTAAAGACCCCAGACTACCTGACTGGCAGCAGATACATCATCTGAACTTTTCTATGTGTCAGGAGAGCTGGGTTTTGTTGGGAGGTGTCTCCCAGTTTTTCCTTAAATTATTGCTGTGTTTTGTCTAAATAATTAAGAACTCAGTAGAATAAGGCTGAATCTTGACTTTCCCATGACCAGCTGAGTGCCTTGATGCCAAGCAGTGCTATGCCATGCTCTCTCTTTGTCAGTATACTGGCATGGGTGATTTGGTTGGGGATGAGAGGCCAAGAGCCACTTTGGTTCCTTCTTGCCCTAAAATGCATGTCCTGTGCCTTCACCACACAAGAGCAGTACTGCCCCTGGTTGCATCTCACAGATGGATCCAGACTTGGATATAAAATGGTTTTCTGTCCTGGTTTTGGCTGGGATGGAGTTTGTTTTCTTCCTAGTAGCTGGTACAGTGTGACTTGGATTCAGTATGAGAATAATGTTGATAACTCACTGATGTCTCAGTTGTTGCTGAGCAGTGCTTACCCTAAGTCAAGGACTTTTCGTTGTCTCATTCTCTCCCAGTGAGCAGGTGCACAAAAGGCTGGAGAGCTGGTGAGAGATCATGGCCAGGACAGCTGACCTGAACTGGCCAAAGGGATTTCCCTTTGGAAAGGGAAACATCATGTTCAGTACATAAACTGGAGAGAGTTGGCTGGGAGACACCAATTGCTGACTGGGGATGGGCTGGGCATTGGTCACTGGATGCTGGGTAATAGTACTGTGCATCTCTTGTCCTTTCGTGGGGTTTATTTCTTCTGGTTTTGTTGTCTCCCTTTTTATTGCAATTATTACTGTAATATTATAACTCTATTTTATTTCAACTGTTTTTATATCAACTCAGGAGCTTTATAATTTTTTCTTCCTCTCCTCCCCATCCCACTGGGGTGGGGGGGAGTGAGCAACTGGCTGCATGGTACTTCGTTGCTGGCTGGAGTTAAATCAGGCCAGTTTCAAATATGATTATTTCAGTCATGGGTAACTAGAGTTATCTAGACTTGAAATTCAGGATCTTAGACAAATAATTCTAGGTATGTAGGCATGAAGCTCTTCCAGGGTTTTCTTTAACTCTTGTTATTAGATGTCTCTATTTTACAATATATTCCAAACAACAGGTAAAACAAAACTTTTTAATATTTATACTAAACCATTTTTTCATCTATTTTGAGCAAGACTTCTTGGTGTTAAGAAGATTCAGCATGTAGATTTGATTATTTACATATTTATACCATTTCTTTTTGTTTAACGTATTTCATCCTGAAACACTTCACATTTAATTACTCTTCCTGCTTGTCTAGATAGTTTAAAATACAGCTCATAGACAGCATAGGGCAGAGTAAAGTGAGGGACGGAAGGGATGTCTGAAGAATAACAATAGCACACCAATGTACCGTGGTGCTTCCAGCAAGGGGCTGAGTGGGAGGGGAGGGGCGAGCGGGTGGCCAGGAGAGATGGTTTGTCCTTCAGGCAGGGAGATGGGATCCTGAGTAATGGATGTCAGAGTGGAACAAGCTGGCAGAGCCAGAGAGATGAAATTCTAGTTTGCTTCATAGCAAGCAGAAAAGGACATGTGAAAGTGTTTATTGTGCATAAAGAACATTAGTAGGTTTAGGTAAAGAAGGGATTGTGGAAAAATAGCGCTATTCAGGCATGCGCACATGGTGCCTTTGGTTTAGCACTATGACTTATAATTTTTAACATCTTCCATGTGCTTGGATTGCTCAGTGTTATGTGTGCTACGCAGGGTCTCCCCTCGGAAACCAGGGCTTTAAGTTGCAGCTGATAAAGCCTGGGTGTTTCACCTCAGTGCTCAAACAAGCTCCACAGAGCCAAGACAGAGCTTGCCACCCATGCAGCAAAAAGCAGGACTGAGATCCCATTACTCACTTCTAATCATCACAGGCCTTAGCATGAGCAACCTTTGGAGATTACTTATTTTGTCCCCTTTCCTAGTCACATTTTTTTTCTGACTTGACCCTACAGACAAAGATCTTCCGGAGGCACAGGCTGGCTCCTGCTCTATGAAATGCTTTGCAGAACCTCAGCTGAGACTTGCAGGTTTGCTTAAAGAACAGTCCTAAATAAATATGCCTGGTGGATAAACAAAACACTACGTTTTCATCCACCTAGCAGGAAATAGACCCAAAAAAGAATAACACAGACCCTCTCTGCCATCAAACGCTCAGATGGGAACATGGATCTGTGTTTAAATGTCAGTAGGAGAACTTGTTTCCTTTTACTTCCTAACTCAGAGGCTCTTTAGTCTCCTATCTCCTGAGCTTGGGAACAGTAAAGAAAGAAACCAAAGATAAATGGATAAGAACAGCACATGAGGCATTCCCAGATATTCCTCATGTAATTCGTTAACCTTTGAGCAGTCAGACTCATTCAATTAGTCCAGTTTCTCAAAGAGCTGAAGGTGAGCTGTACAAAAATTGGGAAGCTTTTCATTTCGCTGATTTATAAATGGAGAAGTTTAGGGGAAAGACTTTGAAAGCTTTGGAGGAGATTTTGCATTTACATCTGAAATTGCCAAGCAGCAAACAGGAAGTTTCTGAAGCAATGCAAAGGTGCTTCTGTGCTCCCAGGGCTGGCATTTGAAGGGCTGTGACTGACCCAAGGAATGTGAGCCATGGATGAGGGAGGCCAAATGCAAGACAGAGACATGATTAAGTGCTTCAAGACTGCAGTGGGCAAAGCATTCCCAGCCCTTCCCTCTGTACCAGCAATTAAGGTAGTGAGATTCACAGACCCAGGAAAAGAAAAAGAGGCTTGGTTTGAGCTGAGTATGTGTGCACCCACAGTAATTATATTATCCACACATATTAGTCTCTTAATTTTAATTACATAAATGTATTTTTCCTCTTTAATGAGCATAGTTTATCCATTTAATCTGATCATTTCAATTTTACAGGCAGTGATCATAGGATCTAATATGCAGAGAGAAAATTTCCTGTTGGCATATTTTACACCACACAGATTGAAGAAAATACACTTTTTAATCCTCAATCAATATCTGAAGAGCATGCAATTAACAGATACCAAGGTAGTTAACATAAATCTGCAAGTTAAAGAGCCAATTCATTTTGATTTATAACACATAGAGTAATAATTTCATCATCATCTCTCCCAGAAAGCATCTGAAGCTTTGTAGCATGAAGGTGTCAAAATTGTACTTAAGATTGTTCAGAGTGCTGAATTGTAGTGGTTATTGCCTTTTGGTTCTTTGAAGTGTGGCATAGCACATGAAACAGTCCCCATTATAATATACCCTGCTCTTCTCCATAGAGGTCACTGGATAACTTATATCAGTCTTGGGTGAAATATTGAAAGGAGATTGTCAATTGTAATATGAACAATTCTCTTTTTCCCCCCCACTTGTCCTTTTACAGCATGAACATTTTGTAGTAGAAAGTAGTTCTTTTAAGGGGAAAAAGATCCCTGGCATCATCTGTGCAATTCATGTCACTCAATAGCCAAATAAATTAACTGACTGGTACGCATACATGGAATAATAATCTAACATATTTTTGCAACCCAAGTCTGTTTCCTTGTATGCATTTTTTTCTGTGCAGGATCAGGTTGGTTACTGCTGAAGTTTTGTGGCTGTGAAAATTTATTACCCACAGAGTCAATCTGCATTCTGGCTGCCAAGTCTGAATAAATAGAGTCATTGTGCTTGTGTGGAATATGTAACCAAAGTTCATCGAGTCAGCTTGACTTTCACATCCCATGGGATTCATAAAAGCCAACACCCTGGTATGTGCTCTTGATTCCTGCCAAAATTTTGTAAAATTGTATAAACAGAAGTTGAAGAAGCAATCATAACACACTCCCAGGAACATGGCTCTGCACTCCAGCCCTGGCTGATCTCAAAAGGGAAGACACAACTTCAATACTCTTTTTTTTTTTTTCAAAGAAAAAAGAGCAGTATGACTATGCTCCTGTGTGAGCAGGTAGATGTGGGAGCTAAAAATGCCCCCCCACAGAGTGCACAGGGAGGCAGCAATCAATCCTCTCAGGTTCCTTGATTTTGCTCATGTGCCCTGCACTGAAGGAAGAGAGCAGGCAGCATTTGCCTGCAAGCAGCTGCCCTCCTCAAAAGGGACAGGTACAGACTGGCCCTGTGGGGTCTGAGTGGTGTGAGCAAAACCAGCCCTTCCACAGGCAAGCCAAGGCAAACAGAAAGCCATGTGATTTCACAGGAGACCTCGGGGGAAGAGCAGCCTCAAGAAAGTTCACAGCTTCAGGACAGTAACATAAAAGTCTTGTCAGTTTGGTCTGGCTGGCCACCCAAAGCCCCACAGGGTGATGGCAGCCCACCCAGCCTGGTGCCCTCATGAGGATCCTGGGGTTGCCTCCCATGGCAGCCTAGGGACAGTGAGGGTGGGTTGCTGGCCCTGGGAGATCTGTCCATGCTTCATTATCACCCTGGTCATGGTTGAGCCATGAAAACTGATATTGAGTTTACACCCACAGCTCCCCATTTCTTTTCCTACATTTCTTTTCCATCGCGTATGCCCTGAGGGTTACCGAGGCTCATCACTGGAAATGCATCTTTCCGGTAGGACTGTCTGCAGCACAGACATTTCAGACAAGCCAAATCTGTCCTGTCATTGCAACAGGACAAAGGTCCATCTATGTGGTCAGTGGCAATTGGTGTGGCCATGTGCCTACATAAGTAGCATTAGGAAATTATTAATTTTTTTAAATCATAAAATCTTGTTTCATTTCCTTAGTGGTACTCAGAAACAAGTGAGTAAGAATGTATGTTAAGACAATCTGTTTAATATGTAGAACTTTTCCCTCTCAATTCTGGATATGGACTGATAATCAACAGTAAGATGAAAATTATCCTGAAATGAACAGTCATGCATCTACCTTCTTCCAGAAGGAATAATTCTTAGTAGAGACTTTAGAAGCAGTACTTCTACCTATGAAACGTGATATTCCAGCTAATGTGAAGGCATCTGTAATGAATTCTGAAACAAATTGAAAAAGAAGCAAAGCTTTCTTTTTTAAGACCTCTGTTAGGACAGCACTTTCTGAAGACAAAGATCAGCTCAGCAGAGCATCAAGGCAGGTATGTCTAGAGAGAAGAGTTATATTGGAAAAATTGTAACACACCACTGCATAACCCTGTTCATCATTAGAACTACTGTTAGATAGTGCTAATTGCATTCACATATGCCATGTCCAAATATTTTAACCACATTAAGTCATTTTATTGTTGTGCTCCCTTTTATTCCCTTCTTCATCAGTGCAATACTTGATGCTTGATCAGAAGGGAAAATGAGTGAAAAAAGGAGATGAGAACATTCAGTCCTGGAAAAAAAAAGAAAAAGCACAGAGCCTGCATCATTTCTGCAAATGATTTTTCCCTCAAAAAATGCTCTGATAAACTTGGAGGAAAAAAATCTTTGTGGTGAGAAGTTTCTCACTCCACTGAGCACAGAACACTTATTTCATGAAGTCTGGCTACATAAGAATCTGACTGCAACCAAAACTGCACAAATCAAAGATAAGCAAAAGTGGAAAAATTAAGTTTTGGGTAAAAGAATAGCCATCACTTCAGGTTGTTTTTTACTTAATCCAAATGTTCTGTTCAGCCCCCTGTCACTATAACGTGAGTGTGTTTTTAAACTGGAGGAACAGCCACTGTAACAGCCTTACTTAAGTAAGTCTATTATTTCCTATGTATTAAAGAAGCAATCCTTTTGGTATCCAACTTCGCTAGAATCCAGAGTAAGATTTAAGCCAGCCGAGCCAAATTCTTTTTTGTGGTTTGCCAGCTCTTATTTTAAAATCTCTGTGACATCTAAATTTGCACTTCCACAAGGCATGACAAGAAGACCAAGATTGCCTCACTGAAACTGTCAGATGAAACAAAATAAGAGCTCAGTCTTGTCCTGCCAAACTTGGCTCACATCACTGACTGTCTTACAAAGTCAGATTCAATGTCTGGCAGGCAGGATCAAGCTCTAAATTTGAATGCCACCACCATGAATGACAGTGAAAAAGGTTAGAGATCAACTTGGTTCTTGGACGTGCCCAAAATTTGGGAACATTTGAACACAGCACACTGATCTCCATGCTCCTCAATAGCAAACCTCTAAAAATAGACAGGAAAATAAACTTAAAGTACACTAAGCTAAGTTTTAGTAGATCTCCAAAGCTTGCCCTTTTCCACTGGTATCCCCTTTTCCCAAGACTAACAGTTTCTCTCTGTATCTACCATAACATCCTTAACCTCATCTTCTTGAAGTCTTTGGTTAGAACTTTTCCCCCTTGTGAACTGGAATTGCTGTTCGAGCATCTGTTTTGACTGGGGTGGGAACATATCCCAGTGCAATCAATTCAGAATTGCTGGCTAACTTGAGGCATAACAAAGGATTTGATCCCACATATCCAGGCTGTCTTTCCCTTGTCCCCATCTCTCGTGAGCCCTCCAGCCCACGTGCCACTCAAACGTGGCCGCAGAGCGTCTGTTTGCCTTCAGGCAAATTCATTCCAGTGTGCCTTTAAGAGAACGGTTAAATAACCAGCAGTCACAAATAATTTAGAGCACAAATTAGTGCCATTTGTAATACTGCAGCTATTAAAAGGTGTAAGAGGAGAACCCATCCTGTTTTGTATCTCTCTCACACGTGGGCACATACATGCACACAACACAGATTCCCAGCCTCTCTAGGAGCTGCCTGTTGCTTCCTGCAAGGCAGAAGGTCAGGCTCACTTCACTCCCCTTGGCCTTTCAGCTCGGGCTGGGGTAGTGTCAGCATGAGAATCTGTGTGGAGGAGAGGTGGCGCACAGAGATGGATGGCAACAGACACAGAGAAAGAGGTATCTGAGAGCATGTCAGAAAACAAAATGAACACAAAAGGAGAAAGGGATTGAGGGAATAAAAAAGAAATTAATGAAGAAAAGAAATTGCAGGGGAAAAGGACATTATAAAGAAAGTAGCAGCTATATTAGAACATGATGAGAAATAAGTAAAAAGACGCAGCAGTCAATCCATCAAAACTAGCATTTAAGAAAAAGAGGCTAAGGAACCATTGCCACAATTTCTCCTGCACCTAGGATGAAATCTGTCTCCTCTGAGGTCATTGAGAGTTTAGCCACTCATTTCAATCAACCTAGGATGTTACCCCGTTTTCTTTTTTATTTCCTAGCACAATCCAAGCAGATACTTGGGTAGTAGCAAATGCATCTTAGGTGGCTGACATAGCACATCCCTGGGAAGAGTTACCACTATTTGGGGAATTTAGGCTTGTATTTCACCTATTTTCACATATATGGACTTTTGTGGGGAAAAAAAAAAACTGCTTTAATTTCTGAGCTTTCAGACTTCCCAATAAATCTTGTAAAGCCTGTGGCACAACACTGGCAACTTTTGTCTGTGATATCCTAAATGCTAGCAGCACTTCAACCAAGTTACGTTTTCCTGGATAAGGAGACTACTTCTGTGAAGACAGAGGAGGTGTTCCATTGCTTTGTTTGCAATGACTGAGACCTTCCTCCAGTGGCATTGGAAATTAACCATTTTATTAATGTAAAATACCAAGGATTTTTCTTCTGCTCATCTCCACTGAAAAAGATTAAAGTTAACTCGTCTGCACTGAAACCCTGCATGGTTGTTGTGGCCAGACTGCAGGAAAAATCTGAACAGATGCAGGACAGAAGACTCAGCATTTACAGATCTGAAAAATTCTCTGTATGGTTAATACCCATGCTGATTATACATCAATTTGGAGATCCAAATCACTTAACAAGAATTAACTGCTTAATACAATGCCCCTGAGAGGTATTTAGGTAGAGCTAAGCAAGAATTATTGTCTCTGTAGAACTGACAAGGGAGACTGAGACTGAGATGCGGCTTGTTTGAAGCCACATGGCAAGTCAGCTGCAAAATCAGGATTAGTGCTTGGGTCTCACTCCCAGGTGCCATGTTCAAGTCACTAGACTGTGTTGCCACTGAAGATTAATAGGGATTAATGAGCAAAGTAGAAGAGAAAGAACAATGTATGCCAAAAATATAATAATAAAACTCCAGGGTGAAAAATGGGTACTGAGGTGTTGAAAGGCCCAGAGAAATCATGAAATCCAGAACGAGTTTTACATTTTCTTAAAAGATGTGGCTCTGATGATAACCAACTCCAAAATGGGATGGAAGGGAGACCCTTTTAAATCTTACAGCCTGTAAATCTTATGAAAATATGAACCAGACAGTGAAAATCACATTCATACATTTATATTGCAGATTTACCGAGAAACACTCAAGCCGCGGTTTACATGTGATTGTAAATCCCCCAGAAATCCACACTGGAAGACAATCCTCAAACAAAGCCCCTAGGAACAGTGAGTAGTACAGAATAATGCAGTGAGAGAGGGCATGTTAGGAATCACTTATGATAAATTGCCTGAGCTGAGCTCCTCAGGCAACTTCTTGTGGCCACAAGATAGTCATGGGCATTTAGACAGGGCAAGTCTGTAGGTGCAAGAGGTTTTCATTAACCTGTTTTCAGCCCTGATGAGAGAGAGCATCATTGCAACGCTGTGCAGCTCTGCACTCTTCAAGGAGAACACCAAAAACTGGACAGGGTTTCAAGATGAGGGAGAACGGTGCTTAACATGTTCAGAAAACATGCCTTGGAGTGAAAGATACCCACGCAATGAGCTGAGCTTGTCTGAAGCAGGGCCAGTGGCTGACTTGATCACAGTCTATAAACACCTACCCAGGGAGAGGAGCTATGAGGCTGGAAGGCCGCTCTGTCTCAGAGGCAATGGTCTAACTTTAGCACAAGAAGATGTTTATAAACAGAGTTAAACTAACCTCACATCTTAACACAGAAGGTGAAAAACTGTGCGTGTGGTTGGACTGAGGTGGGTTCACTATAAGAGGATTATCCAGAAGTTTTGCTCTGGGTCCACAACAGCATCCAGATCTGAAGCAGACAAAAAGCTCTGGAGAATCCTATAGCCCGAGTTACAGCATGCAATGAGGTTGTGCCCTTCACAAAATTTTCTTCCCAGCTTTGCCAGCTTAGGAATAAACTGCACTTAAGCTAAAACAAACAAAACCTTAGGAAATTAAAACAGAATCAACATGGAAGACATATGAAGAGTGAGACGTGAAAGAAGACAGATATAAAAGCATTCTTTCTGGTCTGGTTCCCAAATGGCAGTATATAGTAATGACATCTTGGCTTGGAAAAAGCGTGTCTACAGCTCACCAACTGTGGTCCAAGACAGGGTGACATCCAAAACTCTGGATGGTTGATAATATGACTTAGAGCATAAATGGTTCACTGCACAGTTCCAGAGCAGCACCTACCACCCAAGGAAGAAAACAAAATCCTCCAGAAGCAATGCTATTTACTCATGAACAGGCAGCACGTATTGCTACACTGTCACCAAAGAAATGGTTCGAATTCTCACCATGTGTACCCCTGTGCCATCTCACTGAAGTCTCTGGTATAGCTCGTGTAACTCCATACAATCGCTGTAGCAGAGCTGTCCCACGATAACAGCAGTTAATCCACAGAACAGGCAAAATGGAAAGCAAAATCTCTGAATCTGCCAACAGTGAATTTATTGGCTTTTATTTGCCAAAGCTGCCATGGGTGAAGTATAGGAAAATGCATCCACAGTCAGCCTGCAGTGCCTCCAAGACAGTCTTCCAAGCCCAGCAGAACATACTTCAATAGTTCTCTCATTTGTTTCTTATCCCAAAATGCTTGTGAGCCCAGCAGTTTATGAAACAATCCTTTTATAACAAATAAATAAAAAAAAAAAAGAGGGGTTTCTGGGGACCACTCTTAACACTTCTGTATCTCCATCTCAATAGCTGTATTCAACCCGTTCTGCTCACTGCTTAGTCCCAATTACAATAAAAGTATTCAATTTCCTCTCTGATTTCCCTTCAACAACAGATTGCAACTTGTGACACTTTAAGCTAATTTTGGTAGCTCATTTAACACACACTGAAACCTGAATATGTTCCCAAGCTCTGGCTCATTACAATAAGGGATGGAGAAAGGAGATGAAACCTCTGGATATCGAGAACCTGACCATGATTACTGCCGGCTGAAAACTTGGTTTGTCCTAGCAGTCTTGGAGTACAGCTAGAATCTTTAGTGAATGATTAATGGACTATAGGCAGATCAATGAAAGTCTGCCCTAAATGTATTTGAACCAACTTGGGTGAGAGTCAGAGAAGTCTAACCAGCCAGTATCCTGTAATTTGCAACTTGATGTAGTGAAACAGCATAATTCATCTCATTTACTGTGGCTGGTTTCTCTAACCTGAGTGGTTATTTTTTTCCCTTCCCTGCTTCCTACTCAGCATTAAAGTTATTATGTGGTAAGTTGGCCTCCAACATCCATTTTCATATTGAGGAGAACCTTCCTCCATTGGTAACCCCTCTGAGTCCAAGAACTGAAAATTCAGGTTTATATTCATTGCTGGTGAATATACTCAGCCACTTATCAAGAGAATATTAAGCTTCCCATAAAGCACTTTACAGTGATAAGTCTTGGAGATATTTAAATTCTGTCACCAATATTGAACTTCAACATTATTTCTTATCCCTGATTTCTGTAACCAGTACAGTCACTTACTTCCAGGAATAACAAAGACTGTAGAACATATTCTCATCTTTCTTGCTGGATGATGAGTTGGCCTCAGTAAAGTTGTTAATGATGTAAAATAAAATGCAAATTAAATAGCACAATCAAAATCTAGCTATTAAAAAAATAGGCAGGCAGTATATGATACTAAGTACCATCCTTTTGCTTACATTGTTAGATAGATAATACCAACATATTATAAATATAATAAATCACAAAGAGCTGTTTCTGTAGTCATGAGTTTCTCAAACTATGGGTCATTACCTCCATGGGGATTCAGGAATGAATTTGAATGGGGTCACAAAAAAACGGTTAGCAAGAAGTGAGGGCACATATTTCCCCCTAAGTTGAGCAGCCTAGTCTTGTGGCAGGGGAACAGGAGAGCAGACTGTAATTAGTGGCTGCAAGTATTTATACTTGCTAGGGAACTGCTAACTACCTTTAATTACAACAGCTCACTTTCTCCAGGAGAGGGAAGCAATATAGGCTAGAATTAAAATTGCTGGATAGTTGCTAACTGCCTTTCATTGCAGGCAATAGATCTGTTTCTCCAGGGAGGAAGAATAAACTTGTGACTGGATCTTATTCCCCCATCATTTAGAAATGGGGCCATTACCAACTCAGGGAGTCACACAAATATGCAATCAAACATGGTTGTATTTTGACTGTAAGAAAGAAATCAATAGTCTCATTTAGAGAATGTGTGACCACCAGGCAAAGACTGAGGCACCCCATGCAATCTGCATTGCATCTTGGTGAAGAAGGATATTTATTAAAGGACTTAAAATGAGAGGGTAATTGAAAAAGTAGAATGATCTCACTGAAAAGCATTTGTGCACTTCTCTCTGCTGCCCTGCCTGTCATCTGAACTCACTTTCTTGCCCAGAAGGGAATCATCTTTTCAAAGCTGTCAGCAACTGGATGCACCAAGCTGGAAACTGAAGATTGGCACTTGAGGCTGCAGTCCCACACCATGTGTCCTGGCTCAATTAGCACAATAAAAGTCTTCTCCTCTTCCCTCTTGAGGGCAGCTTTCCTCAAGCCTGGAAGAGAAAGTATCCAGCACTTCTCCCTCTCAAAATTAGGGATTTTAGGGAAATAGAACAGTGATATGAACCCTACATCCCATGTTAGGGGTTTTTAGTGTCATCAAAGTCCATTTTTGCTTTCCTGAGGTCTCTGCAATGTCCATGAAGCCTGTGGCTGCAGGGCACACTTCAGTGCCTTCTGGCTACCACAGACACCATGTGCCTTGCTCCAGGAGTGCTCTGCAGCTCCAGACAGGAGTGGAATTGATGTCAGGTGAAAGCAACCCTGCTGATGGACATGACCATACATCAGCAGCAAAGGTCTCTGCTGCACTACCCCCATGATCCCATTCCTATTCTCACACTGCACCCTGTGATGTGACATCTTCTCCCTGGGGAAGCAGCTCAGAAAAGTGATGCAGATTAAAAATAATAAGGGGGAAATGAAGGGGGGGGCGTAAATTAGGAAAACTGTTCTTTTTTGGCTGAATCAGTTTTCCAACCTATTGTATTGTACAACCACATGAGCACCTGTGGTGACCTGAGCCAAGAGTGGGAAACATGGTAAGCGGCTTAAACAGCACTGCCACGTAGTGGCTGCATGTGAGGGAAAGACTAGCCCTAGCTGCTGGTGGAAGAGGAGAAGGAGAGGTGACCTGAATGAATGGTGTCTGCACAACTTGGCCATGGAAAAGGGCTCTGATAGTGCAAGGAGGCTCCTGAGTTTTGCAGGCAAAAGTGTAACATAGCACAAGCCTCAGCATCAAAGCTGCGCAACTTGAAACTCCAAATGCACATAGCTTCCTGCTAGCGAGGGTGATTAGGTGTGGGAGGAGGGGAACCTGTGTTGACCCAGGGTGTTAAAGAAGAGGTTAAGCCGTAAGTCATTCTGAAATCTAAGATCTGGGTCTCTCCTGTGCTTGTGTGCAAGACGTGAGATGAAATTGTCCTAATGAGGCCTTTTGGGGAGGAGATAGGAAGAATGATGCCACCCCATTGGACTGGAGAGTGGCAGCTCTCTATTTAAAGACTGTCCCGTACTCAGTGGCTGGATGGCATGGATGGTGGTGTATCTAAAGAGCATGCAAATAGTATGACCTACTGGAAACAGTGAAAAATACCAGACTCACCATATTATTTTCCTAACACTGAAAACAGTGTGTTCATGGCACACTCCTGCTGAGGTGGTAGGACTTTCCAAGCCCTTCCCACAGGTTCTCTGCCCACTGCAGAAGGTCAACACTAAGGAAAAACCCTCCTGCAAGCCATTCCACTCTGTCTTCTGACAATTTGATATGTGGCACATGGCAAACTACATCACCCCAGGGAACCCAGGAGGCACAAGTTATTCCAGAAACTTCACAGAGCAGAAATACTGATTCAAAAATCAACTGGAAACTCTTCCCACTCCTGTCAGATCTTCAGGGATCCATTCTGAGGATCTTTTCACACCTTTTTTGTGAAATGCAACATAACTGCAACCACAAATCAGGTTCTATCAAGTTTTCCTTTGCAACCTGTCAGAAACATTTTGACAATCCAGAAGGGTTACCTCCATGCTCTCTAGTGCTGAGCAGGATGCCTGTAAGCCATCTACCTCTTTTGGGAATAAGGATGCAGCCCCCAGCCTGGAAAGCCAAGAAGAACAGTTTCAAAACGTATTTACTAGTAACTGCAATGAGAAAATCGATGTTTAATTCCCTGCCCCTTGAGTCTCCATAAGTCATTCTTAGCTCTGTGTACCTTCTGTGCCATGTGAGGCACAGCCTGGACAGGTACAGCTGGGAAGAGGACACTCTGGACAGCTCCAAGTAGAATGAAGGCTTTAAGGCGGATTTTCAAAATGTTATGGATTTCATCTTTGCTTAGCAGCTGGTTACTGTGCCAAAGCCATGAATCACATCACTTGAAGTGATTGAAGGAGGGGAAAGAATAATAATAATAAAGTGGCAAACTAGCTCAGGGATAGGCTTGGGAGTCCTATTAAACTTGAGAGGCTACAATTTCTATTCCCAGACCTTCTGGTTAACACAAGAAAAAGCATCATGCTTCCCCACCCCATCGAAAGAGTTGTACTAGGCAAAAACTGAAGAGCAAACCAGCAACAGGTCAATCCTGTACTGTGTAGGCAAACGCTGCCAGCAGATTAACATGGCAGCACTCAGGAGAAGTCTGCAGCAGCTCTGGCAAGCTTTGCAAAATTTATAATTCATCGCAAATGGAACAAAATATGTGATGTTTGTTTCTGTGGAAGAATGGGAGGAGACTAATGGTAAAGGAGAGGGAGTGGGAGTGCGGAAGCGGGGAGAGGGGAAAGCAGAGAACCAAGCCCTGGCGAGTTTTCAGGGACCCGCAGAAAAAATTGTGTAAATGAGTAGTTCAGACCTCAAATACCATGCAGTGCTTTGACAATCTTCTGGGTTTTGGCATTTTAAACAAAGTGTTCTTACATTTACTAGACTGGAATGCCATTTGACTATAGACTCTCTGCTACTTTGCTTGTACTTTAACATTTTGGACACATGACAAAAATGTGTGTAATGCATTTTTTAAAGTGTTGATTGTGCTCGTAATTTTCAAGTCAGAATATAAAATAAACATCTCTGCCCTTTCTTCCAGCAGGCAGCACAGAGATCTGCTCTCCGCGTTCTATCTGACAGGTACATTTTGTCATTTTTATGAACTATAAATTGCTTTATGAAACGTTGAGCCCTATTTATTGTGGCATATAACTCATAATCGGATTTTGTCCCCAAAGTATCTGTGAACTGGGATGTTAAACATTTTGCATGCTTGGATTTGTCATGCATGTGTAGAGTTTATTACTGCAAAAAATCACGGTCTTGTTGTATTTCATACAGAGTATGCAGAATGCCTTGTTGTGATACCAAACAAGAGATAAGAAACTTACTGGAGAAGGCATGAATGATGCAGTAAATTCTGAGCTTTAGAGTTTGCTGAGATATATCTGAGCTCATTTTTCAGCAATAAGTACTTCATTTATTCCGAGATGTTCTCTTTTGACTTTTTCCAAATCCTTTCTCTGGGAATTACACTTCTTTTGATGAGATCCTCTATATGGTTTATGCACAAAAACAATGCCCTTTTTTAGCCCTTAAGTTTTAAGGGATTGGTATTTTGGAGGAATGTAATTAATTTTTTCACTTCTTCTGGAACCGCAGCAGTGCTCCAGGCAGATAAGCAGGGGATCTAATCCTTAGACAGTGTTCAGGTTTTACTCAGCTCTTTTTCAAGCAAAAATCCATTAACTTCAGTGGGAAACTTGTCCAAGTGAGGAATTCAGGATTTGGGCCATAGTAAATGTTATAGTTGGGCTGTAGGTCTGCACAGGTATTTACCTTAAATGACTTTTATGAAAGAGGATTGATTGAAACATAAGGTAGCTTTCTAAGACGGTCCTGATTTCTTTTCCAGTTTTGGGAAATGGGGGAGGGAAGGGGGAGGAGAGACTGTACATTTTAGTGCCTGTGAAAAAGAACTAGCAGATTTACATTTTTCCACAAATGAGGTACTGTGTCATGCAGGCTGACACAGAGTAAATTTCCCCATGCCTTGTTGGCAGCCCCCTCTGCTCCGTCTGGCCCCCAGCCCCCCGCCTCCCTGGGAATAAGCGGTAATTGACTCTGGAAGCCAGCTCAGGCCAGGATTTCTCCAGAGCAGAGCCTGTCACTTAGGCTGAATTATATGTTGTGCATGGATGAATAACATTTCTCTCTGCTCAGAGGCTAAGACCGCCAAAATTATCGACTTTCCCTTCCCAAATTTACAAACACAGTTTTGTTTAGAATTTTTTGCCCCCCCTTTAAGGAAAAAAAAATTCCCCAGTGAAATGTATGGGATGCTGGTGAAATTGCTGGCACGGTTGTAGGGCACAGAAGTATTTGCTGTAACTGGAATGAATGGGAAACAAAGAGGAGTTGGAGTCAGCATTATGCCCCTCTCCCTGGAGGTGTGCAAACTCACCCCTAAGGCAAAGCAGATTTTGCTTTTGGTGGGGACAATACCATGACCAAAGGAAACACGGGGATTTTTTTCTCAGTATCCTTCCCCTGAGCTGAATGAGGAACATTTCTACAGAACTGCCCCTGGAGGTAACTAACAAGCCCCAAACCCTGCAGCTCACTTTCTGTCTCCCCTAGGAAGAAAAGTGGTGGTGATGGACAGATGGTCCCTACCTCATGGAAGGTGGTGAGGGAGCTGGACACAGACTGCCCTCATCCACAGGGCAAAAAGGCTTCAGTGTTAACCATCACACCTCAGTATTTATCATCAGATAAATGTCCTGTCTGCCCCTAGAAGCATGCCCAGGGACTACAGCTTTCTCACGTGCTCTGCCAGCATTCGGTGCTGGGGCACCCTTCTGCCCCGGCTTCTGGAGGGGGTGCTGGGAAGGCGGGGGTGCATCCTGGAGGTTGCCTCGCTGCCACCCCTAACCTCACTGCAGCAAGCAAAAGCAAGGGCAGGGGGCCAAAATCCCACACTGTGACAGCAGCTTCTATCTCTTTTTGGCTAAAGGGAAGATGCCTGTGATACCACTGCTCATTAGTTGTGTCCTAGTAGCAACTGAGAGCTCCCAGTCACACAGCAACACTTCCAGTACCAAGGGAGATGGCAGCTTATATAAAGCTTTCAGTAATTTTGCCCACTATTTAAAAAAAAAAATACTCTCCAGCAGTTCCTGTTGCAGTTCCTGCTTTCAGTTTCTATTAACAAGCTAACAGCTAAACTAAAAGAGGAGAAAAAAAAAAAAACAAACAAAAAGAGAGTTTTTAAACTTGTAGCCATTGATTTCTGTAGTGTATCACACTCAGTCTTGTTTTCAGAATGACACAGTAACCCCCAGCAGATTTATGTGCAAACACAAAGATTAGTGACCCAGAAGCTTGACTGAAACAGCTTTTCTGTTTCCAGAAGACAGGTTGCTCTGCACATGCACCGACTATTTTGTGAGAAAAGATGCACTGGCCCCATTAGCTTTTCGTTTCTCATGAAAAGCCTTCGGCGTTTATACAGCGCAGCTTGGTTTTAATTTTATTGTACTCTCCAGGAAAGTGGTCTAACTCTACAGATTACTCAGTTTCTGGGACAGAGAAGAGCAAGATCTTAACTCATATACCTTAATGGTATAGTGCTGGCATATTTTCAGTTGTCTGACTCTCATACCCACTGCCTGAATGGCTTTCAAATGAATAAAAATGTCTGTAACTAAAATATTCAGTGTGTTCTGTTGTTATTTAACAGTAAGCACTGTGGTTAAGCCAGGTCTTAAACTTGCTTAATCCCGCTGAGCTAAATAGATTTTATTATTGACTCCCATGGTTCCAGAACTCTGACCTTAAGGCTGAAGTTAAAAGTTAAGTTTTTTGTAGCCTGTTCCACTAACCCAGAACCACTTGCTTGCTGGATATATTTGCAGTGGAGAATGTCCAGCTGTAAATTACAGCTGTTTGCAATCATACCCAAACATAACACTCATTATTATTCTTTTGTTCTTTTTAGGCTGAAAAGCCCACCATGAGGGAGACCGCACAGTACTTAATCCACACATTAAATTTACTCACAGCTCATATTCATGTGCAAGATAAGATTTTCCATGAAGTAAAGATTTACAATGGTCCTAGGGCATTTTTATTCCTCTGGCTGCTTTTATTTCTCTGTGCTGGAGTGTAGGCCAAATGGTTCTGCGGA
Organism: Manacus vitellinus; assembly: GCF_001715985.3. NCBI lineage: Eukaryota > Metazoa > Chordata > Aves > Passeriformes > Pipridae > Manacus > Manacus vitellinus. The sequence continues at coordinate 27,621,986 of NW_021940813.1, forward strand.
AGACTTTGAATGCTTAGAGGAAAGTGTTGTACCACCACTGAATTTACAAGGCAAAGATAGGTCCTCCACTGCACTGCTTGGGTGGTGCTTGGGTGGTACTTGGAGATGTGCTTACTTCCCAGGTGCAGTCTGTTCTCCTTTCTGTGTACTTACACTGGAGGATGCAGGCAGACCCCGCTAGCTCTGCCCATATGGGTCTCAGTGCAGGCATGTAAGGTATGAACCCACTCATCCCAGCAGCCATATGGCTGTGCTGACAGGCCTGCCCTTCCCAGCTGATAAGCCCTGTAAAGAGCCCAACTTGCTAGCTTACACTCAGCACCTGGTTCATATATACATGTCGTCCAGACCTCAGCTCTCAAGTACCAGCTATGAAAGCTTTTAGATTTACTTGTGCTGTTGACAGAAGGCGGCATCTCAGAACATCCATTTGGCAATGTAGACAAGCCCTGTTCATGATGGCTGGTGAACTATGCAGCCTGTCTGAGTTTCGGTCTAGGCAGAAAGGATAGTGCTTTGCATTTCCATGTAACCAGGCCTCATCTGTCCATGTCTGATCACGGTTAGGACACCAAAATGCAGGCCGTGCCAGCCATGAGCTGGTTTACCCTAATGAGACTGGCCACTAGCACTCAAGACCCTGAAGAGCTAAAAATTTGCCCCCTTGTCTACTGCAGAGGTGAAGGGTTTGGGGAGCTGAGAAGCAGGGGAGGCTCACATCTGTGGGGGGAGACACATTTGCAAGAAGAGGTGCTGCTGCATCGCCTCTTATGGGTGAGTGCATCCATTTAGCACTCAGCTGCAAGGAAAATAGAAAAGGTTGACCTGGGACAATCCAGTCCCTTCCCCTGATATTGTAAGCAGCCACAGGCTTGGTGATTAGTCCAGTGGGATGTGTAGCATGGTTCTTCTCTAGACAAAGCCACATTGAGATACACTGTTTGGGTGAGGAGGCCTGGGGAGGGACAGCCTGTAAAGTATTAAGGCAACAAAAAGAGGCAATTTAGACTTTTAATAGATCACTTAAGGCAGGGAAGGCAGCTGTCCAAGCAGCCTTAAAACTTTTGGTGGACGGTGCCAAAGTTTTCTTGTTCTCAAGTATCTGCTTGAGCTGTGATTATGCGAAGCAGTTAAACTTGTGATACCCTAAAGTAAGTAAATAGTGCTGTGGCAGCTAGCAAAAAGACTCATGTACTTCATGTCACTCACATACCTAATGTTTGTGTTGGACTGGTGTTTTTGATAACATAGCCTTTTACATCATGAGAGTTCTCCACATGAGAAGCTATGTGGTCGGCTTATCATCGACTCAGCTAGCTGGCTGGCCAGAAAGGCTTCGTGTGACAGGTCTGTGCAACCAGTGACAGTCGAGGGGAAGCCTTGGCTTGGGATAGCTGATCTGTGTCCCAGCAGACAATGACAGAACTAAGATCACGGGCTGCACAGGAGTCAAAAAGCTTGGCTGGAGAAGAGCATATGTGCACAGTGCTCACTGCCACAGAAGTAGACATGCAGCTCTCGCAGCATTAGCACATTGCTTAAGCTTTCTGGATTATCTTTGAGAGGAAAAAAGAATACCTGTGACAGGGACTATGTGGATTTATCAATTATGCCTTACATGAGGCATGTTGGAAATGCTGGTGTCTCACAGTTGCAGCCCTCTCACACAGTATAGGGTAGCAAAGGGTGGCTGCTACTTGGAATGGTCTAGAATTTCTCAGTCGTGATAGTTACAGAACTTGAAGGTGGAAGAGTAGTGACACATATTGTATACAGGATACTATTTCCAGTATTGGAGAATGTGGTGAATTAGTGAAAAGGGGCTTTAGAAGAAAAGGCTGTGTAGATGGCTTGGAGTGAAAAGGAATAGGTATCTCTGTAAAACTGGGACTCCATTTCCTTTTATTTAATTTGTAAGCAAGACCTGTAGCACTCGCCTATTAGCTGTTGGATGTTTTCCCATACCTTGGCTGTTGCCGGTGTTTATTTAGAATTATTCTACCATAGCACCGCAGATGTGATTTGGATGTATTGCTGCACGAGCAGGTGAAGCAGGGCTGTCCCAGGGAACTGTAGCAATTTTAAGCCCTACTAAATACTGAAATTCCTTTGAGGTTTAAAGAAAGAAAAAGAAAATATGTATTTTTTATTCAAGAAAGTGATGGTATTTTGCTATCATGACAGCCAAACATCTCCCAACTCCCTATGGGCAACCTCGTGCATTCTCAATGGGTGCCCAAAGATATCTGGGGGGAGACGAACAGTTCTAGTTTCCAGAAACATTTATATTTTGAAAAATATCTATCTGCTAAAAGAAAGGTCTGACTAGTAATTTCTCATGTTGTTTTTTTTTTTTCTTCCTTGGTCTTTTAAGAATCAGTGTGTGAATAATTACAGAATGAATGTGAAAGGGAAAAGAGGCAAGGTGTAGGTCTGTGGTCTTTCATATATTAGTAAGGAGAAAACAGGTCCCATTGCTGGCTGGCAGCATGAAGAATATGCAAAGTGCTATTGGGAAGAAGAGTGTATATGTGTGCAGAATATGAAGTGCCTCAGCATATGATTAACCTCTCTGGGTATGTAGTAAATAGTAGATAACTGTGATCAAAAAAGTATTCATGTGATTTATCAAACTGAGCAACTGTGCATTTTGCAGGGAAGCAAGAGGTCAATCCTGAAATCTAGGGCAAGTAGAGCAATAGGAAATTGCAGGGACTAAGAAGTTAATCATACTGTTGGACTGCTTCCATCTGGTTTTGAAAGACGGAGTCAGTACAGCGCTAGCGAGGATGCTTCACAGCAACAGACCAGGAATTAATTTTTTCTGCAAATCTTCAGCTATCATTTGTGGTAACACAGGCTTATAAAAATGTAATTTAATTTCTTGGGAATAAATCACATAGGACAAGAGTGTTTTTTTAATGTGTGTATCTGAGGCAAAAAAATAAAAAGTGTGAGAGTAGGAGAAACAGTAACAATCCATGAGAAAACAAACATTAACAATATGAAACCTGGAAGGCATATGTGGCCATCCAGTTAAATTATGCAGGTAGTTGTCTTAGAAAAATCAGTTTGCAGTTGGGAAACTTCTACATTTTTATGACCCTGGGGGGCATAATCTTGTCTAACCTATCTGTCCATCTCCATAAGTGTGGATCAAAGAGCACTGACTTAAAGTATTATGGAATTGACACTCTGAACACCACTCCCATATATCATCAGTACATAGCTATGGGCAGTGAGTTTGTTAATGAATTCTGTTTTCCTTATTATTGATATGACTTATGATATTTCGATGAGATTTGAACATTTTTCTCCCTTTGGGCAATGAAAGTCCCCCTAGGCAATGAACGTGTTGTAAAACAAAAGGGATTTTAACCTTGATAGTAATTCTGGTAGCCAAGACTTGCTTTATTGGAAGAAGTAAGAGGACAGTTAGTTGATAACATTATGCCTTTCTTACTTCAGCAGTGGGATAAGAGAACAGAGAATCCTATACTATTGTGCTATTTTTAGTGCTATGCTGAAAAAAGTGAAATCTTATAAATACATTTGTATCTATTCCCTGGCAGTCTGATGAAAGAGAGCTCAGGTTTACACAGCACCAAGAGCTGGAAACCAGCGTCCACACTGTTCACACAAATAACCACACTTTCATTGCCATCTTATTTTAAGAAAAGCTGAAAATTCATAGCAATCAGCAACACCTCAGCCTGGTCCAGTTACATGACACTAGCTTGAGACTTTTGACCCCTGTATGTTTGTGAATCATGTCCTAGCTGTAGTTTGGGGAGTCTCCAGAGCAGGTGCAGCAATGCAAAGGAGAAATTTCAGTTCCCTTTCAGTGAGGCAGCAGTCCATGCAGCAGATGGAAGGAGATCCCTCATTCAAGCTTTAATGATTCAGTATTCAGCCAGGCACAACAGGGTTTTCTGGCATCAGCTCCATGGATGATGACGTGCTTGCTCCAGTTGGTTTTTCCTGCCTTCCTGCAAAGGTAGCTTAGAAATATCAGCTGAACTTCAAAATTTGCCTTTGTCACTGGTACGGCTATCTGCCTTCTGCCCTCTGTATTTTTTAATTTTAGGTTCAATAGCATTTTCTCCATGCTCTTCGTTCTGTTCTGACTGGCAACAGTGGAGGCAAAAAGGAGATGGGAGGCCTGGTTTGCTTGGGTGAGACCAGTCATGTTCTGCAGGAAGCCAGTCCCACAAAAGAGATGTGCTTGCATCCAGGGTGGGCAAGGGGTGACTCAGTCTTGATGAGGCCCCAGTGGGGACAACACACAGTCTATACCTTGGCTGGCCCTTTGCTCTCTGAGGGGTGGAGAAGATCCTACACGGATGCAGAACTGTGTCCAGTTTCTTTGCAGGAAAAAAAAGTAAGATGAGTTGTAACAAAGAAAGAGGTGCCCTGTGATTTCACTATGGGGAATAGTTGTGGCTGAATCAGGCCTGAAATGCTCCTGCAAGGAATCACATTGTTTTGATCTGAGATACTTTTCTCCCCTGTGCAGTCACATTCAGATATCTCCTCCTTTTTTCATGACTGTCTTGATTTTGATGTATGTTGAAGGAAAACTTTTATACTTTCCTCTCCACTTGGTTAGGAGTTGGATTTTTTCTGTCATTGAGGAATGGTTCACAGTGTTCTAGGTTTGTTGCATTTCAGTTAAAGAAAATGTGTGATCTGTGAACAGCCTGGGTTTCCTTCCAGAGAAAAACTGGAACATTTGTGAAATTAGATGGAGCACTTAGGATGGAAGAGCTTTTTCCCACTTAGCTATTCCACATACATTGGCGTGAAGGTACACCAGCAATCCAGTAGGGTCCTATAGCTCAGTGTGATCCGTAAAATCTCATACCAATGCTTTATCAGCTGAATATCATAGCTGAAAGGTTTCAGGCATGTTTGGTAGTATCTCTGCAGAAGTTCTCGGCTATGAAAGCCGTGGGAAAGACTCAGATCCAGAACTTTCTGAGAAAATTATCAGATTCATGTAGTTGAAGATATCCCTGTTCACTGCAAGGAGGTTGGACTAGACAACCTTTAAAGGTTCCTTACAACACAAACTGCTCTATGATTCTATGAAAACCTTCCTTCTTGCTTGCTTACTTACTTTCTGCACAGTGCATTGAAATTCAGATACTGAAGCAAGGCCACTTTTGGAGAATTTCTATGCCCTGCAGCGCTGCCAAAGTAGGGACTTGACCCCACATTTCTGATATACCCAGAAGTGAAACTGAAATCTTTGGGAGTTGTTGGTGAGCAAGGAATGCTATACCTAGCTGTTGGGCTTGAGCTGGTTAAGGAGGAATACTTTTTCCGTGCATGTGAAAAGTCTTTTTATGCAGACATCAGGAGAAGGAGGTATGTTTATACACTTTTCAGCCAATGCTGACAGATTGGCTTTGCATGCAAACCTTTCCATTTACCCATGTAGTTTGTGGCAGCAGGGAGCATTTTTTCACGGTAAATGTGAAAAGTAAACAGAAAAATTACAAGTTTCTGGTTTAGTGTGATTGAGATATGTTTTATTCTGCATGAAATGACAGCTTAAATCATATAATTGTTTTTAACATTTTGAGTCCCATGATAGTTCTCTTAGTGGCTCTGATTGGCGCACACTGGCGAAGATCTTTACTTTACACTGACTGTACACTTTGGAGTCTGTTTTAAACTTCAGTGACCAGATTTTCACCAGTACAACGTGAAATCGGCTTTACTGGTTTTGGTGGGGTTATCCCAGTTTTCACCTGCTGAGGATGCCAATTTTCACCTGACCCCACTGAGGTGCCTGGAGCCCTCCCTGGAACCCCCGTACCCTACCAGTGTCTCCGAGCTGCCCCCAGTCTCAGGACTACACAGCAGGAGCCAAGCCCCTCTGCTTGCAGTGTCATTGTTGAAGCCCAGCAGAGGGTACCTCAGGACCCTGGAAATACTTCCATCTTTTAAAATTCACATCACTACCTATTTGTGTTTCCAAAGGTTGCACAAGTTAATTACTTTAAAGGAATACACCCAGTGTGTGGTTTAGACATGAGGATTTGGTTAAGGTTCCACTTCAGCTCAGGCTGACTATTTACCAGCTCCCCTAACAACCTCGCTGGCAACCTGATGAGTAGGGCTGCAGGGAAAGTATTCAGGCTCCCAAACCATTGGAGCTTTTTTGATGTAAACTGAGACCCAAAAATCTCAAATGGCTCATTTTCCAAAGTTACAAGTTTTTTTTTCTCACTCAGCATTTCCAGGAGGTCTGTCTGGTGACCTTTTCTTTACAAATTATCAGAACAAACACTTTCTGCTTTGTTTTTCATTATTATTGCTTGTTTTTGAGGTTCTGTTTCATGGGAAAATTCAGAATTGCAGAGCTGTGTTCCAAACTGGAATGGCGTGAAATTTCAAAATCCTTCTCAAAATGGAAGGCCTTCCTTCTCTCAAGGATTCTATTTATAGTAGGCTGCCCTTTTTGCAGTCAGAGAGGGGCCAGATCATATTATGACTGTGTGCTCTAATGTGTTTTTAACTTAGAAGTAAAATTAGGCCTGGGTTAAAACTAGGCGTAAAGAAACTAAGTTCAGACATTACATTTTTATAACCTGAAAATTATATCATTTTGAAAGGCAGAAATAGAAATTACTTAAATTAAATTAAGTATTTTTCCATGGGGTGATTTAAACATGACACATGCTATCTTAAATATAGTCTGCAATCTTCTGTCATTTCGGCAAAAAAGAAAGTTATTTATTTTAAAGGTAAGTATTTTATATCTAATGAAATTTACTTTGCATAGGAGTGTATCTTCTGTGTTAGATTGCTATCAAGATTTTAAAGGGTTTTTTCATTCTTGACTCAGGCACAAAACTCTTTTTCATGCTGAGGCACTGCCTCTCACACACACATTCACACAGAAGAGAATAGGCCCTTCTCTGTGGAAATCTAGCAGCCAAATAATTCACAAATAGCTCTCACTTATTATTTACTGGCACAATCAAGCATAACTGCTCTAAATGAACAATTTGTCAAATAAAAAAAAAAAACAGGAGCGGGGTTAAAGAATCCCATGATTCTGATTTACACAACAGATAAAAATCCCCCCAGAAAAGTCATAGAGACCTGCCAAGTAAATTTCTTGCTTTGCAATGATCCTTTAAGACACTTTAATATGCTTTTGCGAGGATCTGCTCTGGCCCTGGCACCAGGCATACCCGGGGAGGTCTGTGTTGTTTCATACCCAGGAAGGTGATGCCTGTTGGCGGGGAAGGCAGTGGTGAGAGGGCAGCTAGACCCTGGGCCCTAGCAGCCCTATGAGACTTTGCTTGCCATTCCCATTTTCCTTTCCTTCTGGCTGCATGTCATGGAGCCTTGCTGTTTTGCTTGCTCAGTCTTGCCCTTTCTCCATTCTTCAAAACCACCCTGATCCCACTGAGGTACCTGGAGCCCTCCCTGGAACCCCCGTACCCTACCAGTGTCTCCGAGCTGCCCACAGTCTCTGGGCTACACAGCAGGAGCCAAGCCCCTCTGCTTGCAGTGTCATTCTTGAAGTCCAGCAGAGGGTACCCAAGCATCACCCACATATGGACCCCATCATTTAAGGGGGACAACAGAAAAACAGCTGTACTGGGGGGCCAGCCCAGTACTGGGGGACTGCCTTGTTTTGGAGCCCCACGGACACCGATGTCCACCTTTTGCTGAGACATGGTGGGACACAGCCCAGCTGGGCAGCAGCTGGGGGCCAGCACTGCCCCCTCCCAGCCAGGGCTGCCCCTTGGCTGCCAGCCCCACAGTGGGATGGCCACACCATCAGCCAGGCATGGGGGGTTCTGTCTGTGCCATTCAGCTCACTGCGATAACCATCGCTCTTCCTTGATTATAGTGCCCTCCAGTACTGATTTCCTGAAGCCACTTCTTTTAAGATCATGATGTGCCTTGTTCTAAAACTTAATAAGTTTGACACTGACCATGTGGACTTAGAGTTGGTTTGTAAATATTTGTATCCTCTGTATTATTCCTTTGATAGGAGACACTAGGACAATATTTCCCACATTAAAAGGCTCTTAGGGAGGGTTTAGGAACTCTGGACAGGCAAAAATAGCTGCCTGAAGGAAGAGGAAAAACCCTGGAGAATTACCAGACTCTTTTTTTTAAATTTTGAGACAAATGGACTTTTCAAACTTTGCCCTGAAAAGAGATCTGGTCATGACCTACTATAAATCTCATATGGCCATTTAAAACCTTACAGTGCTCTGGTTAAACAGCATTGCACCAGACAAAACCTCCAGGGCATGGGGACATTGCTGCAGTTTTTCCCTTTCAAGCTTGTATATTGTCCCCATAACATATTGCCAATGTTCACAGGACCAAATGAGACTGTGGCCTTTCTTTAATGTACTCAGAGCTCTTGTGTAGAGAGCCTGTGAGGTCAACAGGAAAACATGGAATGAAATCTCGGCTGAGTGTCGGTCTTTCCCAGGCTTCCTGGCAATTTCCAACTTCTTACCCTATTGTTTTCACTTAATAAGATAGAGCTTGTCCTGTGCTCAGTTAAAGAAAAAAAAATTTAAAAAAAAAAAAAAAACAAAACACTAGTGAAAGAGCTAAGGCTCAGAAAATGAGCAGTTTTGTAAAAGCCTGGCAGATTCCCAGTCTGCTGAACCTAATAACAAGCACACTCATTTTTCCAGTTTGAAACTTTTTGGTGCGAACACCCTTCATGCAAACACCTCCCAAGACTTGTGGGAAGAGCTACAGTGTAAAGAAAAATAAGAGTGCTGGTCTTCCAACATGAAAGCTGTAACCTACATTTTTGAAATAAGGATGTTGAAAGGTGGAGCTTTGAGAAGAATCTAATTTTTGGCTCCTCCAGCTGTCAAATCATCCTCAGCTTTCCTCCTCCTCTTCCTGCTGAAGGGACTCACAGCACAGCACCTCTCTCCAATAAAGCTGAAGAGGAAAGCAAAAACTGCAGAGTTGTTTGTGCAGACCCAGAGAACAATCTGAGAAGACAGCAAAACCTAAACACTCCTCTGAGATTATCACTCTCTAACTGATAGAGATGTACTGTGACTTCTGGTTCAGCTTCTCTTTTTATACCATTGTCTGTATTAGCATATTATCTGCTTGTCAGGTGCCACCAAATTTTAACCTCAGACTGCTGATGTTCTATTAGTATTGTGTAAAAATATATGTATTTCCTAAATTATTATAAGGGATTTAATCTTGATGAAAAGCACCAAGTCAGCACCTGATTATCCAGGAGTTTTTCCCTTGTGTTGCATGCAAGCACATCTGCCCCTCTCCTGGAGCCTTGAATTATCCCCACGCATATTCTTTATGCGTGCAGACAAAGGGCACTGTTGAAACAGATGATTGCCTCAGCATTCAATATAGTTAGCTAATCTGAGCCAACACCACATTATTTTCTAAGAAATGTATTTTATTATTCTATTTGGTCAAAATGCAGCATTAACCATTTAACAAAAACCATGACAGATTTCTGTCATTGTCCACTTTATATTGCTGTCCTCTGCCTGCGTTAGGTCTTACAGGTTGATTAGAATAGGTAATTACCACAGACTTGCTCTACCCAAAGTATTAGGGTTGTTTTTATGACCAAAATTCTGGTATCACTATGGAACAGCAGTAAATTGTGTATCTGGTTTGAATTGCTCGTATGTCAGTCATTTACCCTATCAGCCTTTTAAATATATTACAGCAAACTATGAAAAAACACTCTCTGATTAAATGAAAGAATATATGGCAAATTAATTCCTGCTGCCCTATATGGAGAAGGCATGCTACAGTGTCACAACACCCTCCTTGGCTGCTTTGGAGTTGAGCTCCACAGAGATAACATGCATCAGTGTTCATCTGTTTACCTGGGAGGTTAGCCGGAGAGCACTGGTGACTGCAAACTCCGTAACTGCATTGACCCACCAGTCACTCCTCTGGTTAATCAAGAGCTGCAAGGATGAAGAAGAGGTGAAATGTGGGTAGTCTGGCCAGTCTAAAAAGGGACATCATGGAGGAAAGGTAGAATCTGGAAGGAGAAAAGATGAGCCTCAGTTAAGCTAAGGAATTCTACACTACTTTTTATTAAGGCCATACCATGCCTGAAAGAATAGATTTTCTGATACTGTTTTCAAATTGTCATAGGCTGCAGTTTAATTGAGTCAAAGCTTAGCTTCTGTGAATGTTTGGGATGTTCAAATGCACTTTCTACACCTGTGCTGAAAAAATAATTACCCCCAAAAGTCACACTTTTTTGTTTGTTTGTTGGTTGGGGGGTTTTTTGTTAGAAGTGATGGGGTTTTTTTTTAGAAGTGACACCAAGCTCACATGGCAACTATTTCTAAAATTAACAACATATATTTCCAAAGCGGAGATGTACACAGGCTTTGCTTCTTTAGGAAGTGATTGCCCTAGGTTTGTCTTGCACCTGGTAGAGAGCTTGTTAAAGGTAGTATTGCAACCTTGAGATTATTTTAGTTTAATTGCTTACTGAGACAGCATTTTCGTACCTTTATTTTAATCTTGATATGGCCTTGTTGGGGATAGAATTATTTATTTGGTTGCAGGGACACATGCATTGGAATTATCTTATTTAAGTTACATACATCTTTAGTTGACATGACTCATGTTACTATCAGATTGAATAAGCCAGCCCTGTATACTAAAAATAAGCAAACAAATGTAAAACACATTAGCAGAACCACAACAAGCTAATTAACAGTGGACAACACAGTTGTCAAATCAAGGTCACGATCAAGACCTGAACCAATGAATCAGAGCTTTGAGTTTTCAAACAAACATATTCAATGCAGAAGGTAATCAGCTTTACATCGGAAGCTTGACATGAGACGGAACTACATCCAGTTGGTTTTGCATCAGGAAAAACTGAAGAGAAGCCAGTTCATGTTTCAACCAAGCTCCTCACAAACATTCAAGTCAACATAAGGCATTGAGTAAGGCAATCGAAGACTGTAATCTTCAGTCCTTGCCAGTGGGGCATGGAGGACTGGTGCTGTTATGGTTCAGCCAGGGGGAGTATACCCATCAGGGTGAACTTGATAGTGATGCACAGTTTAGCACTTCCTTCTCATGTCACATACTTATCATGTATGATAATTCTTCTGCTCTTAGAGGTCACTCTGAAAATCAGATGCTGTTGCAACTTTTAAATTATTGATGCAACATTTATGAAAATACTTCTTGAATAATTACTAGGTAAGAACTACAAATAACTTTTGGAATAATTCACTGGTAGTAAATGACAGATTTAAGAATCTGCATTTGTTGCTAGGATTGCAAGCAACACCTTCTTCCTTTTTTCCTCTTTTGCCCAAACACCCATGCATTCAAACACTTGTGAAATAAAGAGGGATCCTTCCCTTAAAGGAAGTGTTCAGACTTGTCCTTTCTCCCTAAGGATTTTTATTTCTCATGGTTGCTGAGCTCAAAACTGGCATCTCCTGCTTGGTGATCCCAAGAGGTGGCAATGGTTCTCATAGCTCCATCCTTTTTCCTGCTTATTTCATAGGATAGATGGAGCCTTGTTTCCTGGATGTGGTCAGTACAGGCAGGTGTGCAGTTTGTAAATTGCTGCTGAATATACCCATGGCCTTGCAAGTGGGAACTACAGGTGAGGTGTGACATACCAACCTCCTGCACACTGCATGTCCCTGTGACTAATGTCAACCTTTTCCTTCAGGGAAAGCACTTAAAACCCACACTCAGCAGGCACCACCTCCTCAGGACAAGCTAATAACCTTGTCAGCGTGTAGTATCTCCATGCCTTTTCAAATAATAGTGACTTCTTTACCCTAAGTTAGGAAGCTAATATGAATCAGTTCACAGCTTGCCCTGATGACTTTTACTCTAAGACCACAGCTAACCTTTGTGCTTTTTATCGGATGGATTAAACAGAGTTTTCCCAGTTCTACTTCTGAACCAATACATCTGAGACAATGTATCTCACAGCCCCTATTACTGTGCCACACTGGTAAAATCCTGCCATCCTGTAAAATCAGTGATGGCAACATGAATAATTAGTTGCTCTATTTGTACAGCATCAGGCTTATACTTATTTTCTAGTTGTCTATACTGCTTTTCTTTGTATCTAGTCTGGCCCTGGAGAGTACAGAGCAAGTCTGTGAAGTTTTAGTTCATGAGATCATCCTAGTAATTTGTTACTGCAGGCAGTCTCTGTCTAACTTTAATTCTCCATGTTAAATAATTGTGATATTGTTTCTTTAAAACCCTTGACAACAAAAATCAAAACAACCATAAATATTCCACAGACATATGGAATTGTTTTGAGAAAGTAAATTGCTGAGACTCCTTAAAAATGAGAATCTACCAAGGAAACCCCAGCAGTGTCTTTGACAGTCTGCTCTAAAACTTTTCACTTGCTTTGATGTTGTTTGTAATTTATGCTCCTCAGAGGCTCTTAGATGAAGGAAATCATCTATTTTAATAATGTGAAGCCTTCTTCTGGCTACCCGAGATGGGAATTCCTGCTCTGTTTCCTGTGCCTCTCTGACAGGGCCAAAAGGGGAAGGAGGGCTTAAAAATTGCATAGCTGTTAGTGATCAGAGCCGTGGCATCACCTACCATTTTGAAAGGTCTGCCCAAACATTACTTATCTCTCACTGATGAGGTAACATGTTTAGGAAAGCTGTCTTTTTAAGATCACTCTCCACAGTGATGTTATTTCACTATATTAGTGATTCATAAGGATAGGTTATGTGGTGAAAATTATAGTAAAAAAGCAATTATTTAAATAATCCCTTTAATTCAAAATTATTTTAATTACTAGTGATAGCTGTCCTTTTTTTTTTTTCTCATTTCTAAGTCTCTTATGATTCAAAAATTGCCGCTAGGCTATCACCTCTCATAATTGCCATTCTCTGAGCTGAGTGAACAAAGAAAAAATTAAACTGGAGTGTGTCAGGCAAGCAGAATGGGAAATATATGTTCCTGCAGGAAAGCTACTCTCCTCCTAATTACCCTGCAATTGCCAGGTTCAAAATGTAATTTATGAACAGCATAGATAGAATGGCCACATTAGTCCATTATTTCATGATGATCTTTTCTACTCTTGATTTCAGAAAGGAGGGATTTTGCAGCTGTTGGTGCATTGGCATTGTCAGCAGCTGCTCTGGGCAGCGATGCTAGACAACTGCACTTGAGAGATACTCCCAATAAAATGTAAAGCAGTCTCCTAACAACACAGTTTTATTGAAGAAAGGAGGTGCTGTAAAGTACAGTTAAATAAATAAAGCATAACCTGATGGGCTGCCTCAGACACTGCTGATTGCATTCAGAAACAGATCCAGAAATGTTGGAAGGAGAAGGCCTGTGACTGCTGCTGCTGCACGTTCCACCTGCTGTAAAATATACCAAATGCAGCAAATGAACCTAATAACACCCCCTGAGTCCATTTTACTCTGACAGGCATAGAGTAGACTGCAAAAGGATAGAGTAGTGGGCAAAACTGCCAATATGAGATATGCAGCTGACACATTTTAGCTGTAGTGTCGGTGCCCAAGGCCAAGTCTACACTTCATTCAAGTCGGGGCAGTGACTTACTTAGTCATCTGAGTGAACTTTAAACACAAAACAGCAGGATGCTCATGACCAGGTGGAGCTCAGGAATCATTCAGTGCCCACGTTATCACATTATCACATTATCACATTAGCTAGCACCATAGTTTGTGGTACTTGAGCTAGTCCTACATGGTCACAGGATGACTGAGGCTGGAAGGCATCTCTTGGGGTCATCTAGTCCAACCCCCTCTCAGAGGAGGATTAGCTAAAGCAGTTGCTCAAGGCCATGTCTAGTTGGGTCTTGAATATCTCCTAGGATGGAGGCTTTGCAGGCTCTCTGAGCAACCTGTTCAACTGTTTGACAATTCTCACAGCAAAAAAAAATTTTTGTTATATTTAAATGGAACTTCCTGTATTTCAATTTGTGCCCTTTGCTTCTTGTTCTGTCACTGGGCAAGACTGAGAAGATCCTGGCTCTGTCTTCTTTACTTCCTCCTGTCAGGTATTTATCCCTCCTGGTCATCTCAGCCTCTCATCTTGTGAAAGATGTTCCAATCCCTTAATCATCTTCATGGCACTTTACTGATCTTGCTCCATGCCTTTGAACTGGGGAGCCCAGACCTGGATCCAGGGAGAGGCAAGGGGAAAGCAAAAAAGTGAAAGGAAAGGCCAAGTGCAAAGGCAAAGGGAAAAACTATCTTGGTGATTCCTAATGTGACATGCAAACCTCTGAGTCAACTGACTGAGAGTTCAGTGGCTTCCAGCTCTACACAAAGGCCATCAATATTTTTCCTTGTTGCAATCCAAGTCCATAAAGAAGCTTGCCCCTTCCCTGAGAAAGTGTTAGGTTATATTGCTCAGGTGTGTCACTCCCAAGTATTCCATTTCAGTTCCCTGCATAGAATGTTGAACAGAGCACTCTTAGGAATGGGAGATGCCTGCCCTGATTCATTCTTCCGAAGTCTTGTTTTTACTTTGCCCCCGAGGAATTGGCCATTTTTAATGACTTTTATGATTAATAAAACTGTCTGAAGGCCTGCTGGGGTCTTCAAGCTAGTTATCAACAAAGTCATCTAGCTCTTTCCCCTAGTGGCTAAGCTGATGGCAAAGACCCAACACTTGATCTTTCTCCCCAAGCTGAAGCTTGCCTAGCAGCATTTAGAGTCATGTTGGGGTGGTAAAAAAAAAAATCTCCGAGTTACTTTCTTGCTGCACTGACAATGGAAAATTGTACTGTCCTGGAATTCTGTCTCTCATCTTCCCTGCAAAGTTCTTGTGCAGACTCTCCCACTTTCCCCCAACTGTTTCCCAGCTGCAGGCAGGTGCTGTGATACACTTTAAAGAAGCACTGAATGTATATCCTCAGCTGGGCACTGAATTCCCAGCAGCACCACATGTTGACTCCTACACCTTTAACAGTCTTGTGCTGAATCACATTGCTAAAGGTACATTCATTACCACTTCACACAGCACATCCCAGACCATGTAATACCTCAAGCAGGCAGAGGCATGTTTAAGATACTGCAGTAAGACCGGAGTGCCAGAAAGGGATTATTACCCTGGGAGCACAGAGAGAAAGAAGACAGCAACAGCTTGTTGTGCAACTGGGAGGGAGAAGCAGCACCAATGAGCAATATTTCTCCCTGTCCCTGCACCCTCTCCCCACTATCATGTGTGTATTTCCTTTCTGCCCTACTGGGAGAGGCAAGGAGAGCAAAAGATGCACTTAAGAATAGGCAAAGGTACCTAGGCATGCCTTAGTGATACTGTAAATTCATAGGAAACCTAAAAAGATGCATGGTGGTTAATGAACAGCAAAACAAGTGAGATATGAATTGAAAAGTATATTGGAAGATATATTTTTAACTACATCAGGACACAGCATGGTGTAAGACTAATTTTTTTTTATTAAAACATCATACAGTTCTAGTGTTTTTTGTAGTAGTTGGTAGCATATTTCACAGACATAAACAATTGACAACATCCTGCAGGAAGGTGCAGCTGGGGAGCCACTGAGTCCAGACACTTTGGTACCACATTCTAGATTAATACAGCAAATTAAATTATATTTACTTTGAAATTTATTTCTCCCTCCTTTCAGCATCTGTGTGTGCATGAACAAACCTCAAGTTTGCTTTCCGTGGATGACATCATAAAAGAAAGATGCAATTCACATTCGATTTTTCCTTTGAATTGTAAAGGGCGATTTTTATAACTGTTCTTAACAGTTATATATTTGTGCATATCATATTTATTCATAGTTTTTCACAGGCCACATTATATCTGAGGAAGGCACAGCAAAGGTTACTAATACGCATGGCTGTCTGCTTCAAAGTCCTTCATCAAGTATCTGCACACTGTGTTTGCTGGGTTACAGTCAGGTCCTGGTAGTCTCACTAGCAGACCATTTGTGCTCTTCAGGAGCACTTCTGGGTACTCTTATTCAAGCTGTAAAGTACAATACTACTAAACCAGAATAAGGGGTCAAGAATCTGAGCCTGGTCAGAATGGGAGTTTTTTTCCCCCAGTGGCTCAAACCCCTGAAAACCTAAGGCTGCACCACAGGCAAATACTCAACAGCTGAAAATTAATTTTAAACATCCTTTATTACCAGTTAAGATGTCAATAATATGTAAACAGCATATCCTGGACAACTTTTTCTAAAAACATATTAAAATAGTTTGGGATGTCGCCAGAAAACAGGCTGTGCTTACATCAGAAGGGAGAACAGAAGAACCTTTTACAAGTCTTCAAATAATCTCAAACTAATTAGCTTTTAACATCCTCTCTGCTACAATTCTGGACTTTATTAGCTGTTCTGCTTGCCTTTCCTGAGTCTGCCTAATGTCTTCTAAAGAACAACTATGCATTTTTTCCAGGCATCTGTCATTTCTTGAAACATATAAAAGAGAGCACTTGGATTCAACTAACAGACCATCTAAATGCTGCTCTGCATAGGGAGTGATATATACTGACGAGGAGGAAAAGTCAAATTTTCTTTATATGGTTCTTTATGGTGAGCAAACCTACTTAAAATAAGCTCCTTCGCAAGGCAGCATATTGATTAGAGCTGACGGGCCAAAAAGACCTTTGGGAGACAACAGAATGTGGCTTGAGTCAAAGAGTAACACTAAAGCTGGCAGCAGCAACATTAAGAGTCAGTAAAACCTGAGAGAGTTTGTCTCATGCTGAAATTTATTGCACCCATTTAGACAGTCATTATGGTAGTTAGTAATTTTATCTGCACAAGTTCATCTGTATTTGGACTCTCAGAGCTTAGTGAGAGGTCTTGCAAGGCAGAACCCTACCCAGGGCTCTGCTGACTGAGGCAAAAGACTGCTGTGCTGAAGCGAGGTGTGACTGTGTCTGAAGACTACAGAAGGCTATTCATTTCAATGCCCAGCCACAACATGAGTTATGTTAACAGTAATTCTGAAATAAGGAGATGGTAGGCCAGTGCAAATGAAGATTTTCTAGTCTGCACTGCTGTGGTTTTCTTCTGTGACTTGATGAAGCTGTCACTCTCAAGAAAAAATTGCTATTCTCCTGGATAGAAGTACATTTATCCTTCATGCTTTAGGACATAAATGAGACCAAAAAAGCAACATCCAGACTAATTTCCGGAGAAGTGGTGTCAAATTCCCCCGATGAGACATTTTGAAAATGATGGGTTAATGCCACTCTACAGAATATTTTGCATTGTTCCTATGCCTAGTTTCTGAAACTACCGTGGCCGATGTTCCATATCTTCACTAATTTGTTGCAATGCTTAATTACCTTTATCTTTGTAACATCTCTCTCAGCAGGTTGAAGCCTATCCTACCAAAGACCAAGCTGCTGGAATCACCTTCAAAATGTTAGTGGAGGATCGATTCCTGAGACAGGTGGTACTGATATCATTAAATCTGACAAGGGATCAGCTTTTGATAGTGCTTTAATGAAGCAGTGGAGTACTGAGTTTAGAGTGGATATAGGTCTTCATATTGGCTACCACTCCCAGTCCTTAGGACAAATGGAGAGATGTGACTGAACCCTGAAAGAAAAATGAGGAGGAGGAATCTGAACTAAACCTCCTTTGTTTCCCATACAGATCAGAATGCACAAGGTGTTGGGCATATCAAGCACACAGTTTAAGCAATTCTTAGGATCTTAGGTTCCTTCTAGTACACCAAGAGAGGTAGGAATCTCCAGAGGGTGCTTTTGAGTGCTGAAATTAGGCAGTAGTTAGGTCCCCTTATAAGTTAAGGGCATACAAACTGTATGCCTACAAACTCACTATCCTGTACCTCACCAGCCAGCTACATCAAGATCTGACCGAGGGTCCAGTTCCCCCTTGGCTTAATTCTGTTGCATTCTTCTTCAGTCTTTTTAAGCCCTACACAATAGGCAGAGTCCTGACTGTATGAGTCACATGACTTATTTATCTACAAAGTGAGAAAACTGGCTTGGTTCAGATCTTCAGGTGACCACTCAGCTGAGTTTAAAACACACCTTAGTCGTTATCACTCTTTACACTTTGTTTTCATTTGCCCCTCCGTAAATTAGAGCCTTTCTTCCCATTTTCATCTATTTCAGGTGTAACTTCCTAATTTTTTATTTTGCTAAAGCACAAGGATGTCTCCTTCTGTTGTCATATGTGACATCAAAATTTTCTGAAACAGATCCCTGTGGAGCTCTTCCTCTCTCTTGAATGGCCATTGATCCAGTAGTCTTTCTGCCGGTGGTAGGATTCAGCACTCTGAGTGACCAAAGATCCTGTGCATCCCTGCAACCAAGAAAAACTTGTGCAGAACCTCATAACATCTTTACTTTCACATACATTAGCCCACTCTAATAAGACCCTCTTACAGCTGAGCCTTGAGCTCCTATTCTGTATATGACTTATCAGGCAAACCAGTGAAATGCAGGCGTGTTTTTAACTCATGTAATGGGAAGTGGAATAGAGCTCATGTCTAGTGATACATTCTTCTGTGAGCCTCAGTAAACTCATCTCCTCTGGGCAAATCAACTCATGTTCCATTTGTAATTGTATGCAATAACACCTGATGCAGCAAGGAAAGGACCTTCTTCCAATGAGGAGGAGGGTAGGAGAGACAGGTGGAAAAGAGGAAAGATTGGAAAGTAGAAGTGTCCAGAACGCACTTGCTTGTTACAAACCATCGATGAGTGCCAGAAAAACATTCAAAGCTTTATATTATTGGGTATGGAAAAAAGATGCCTGATCACAATCTCAGCCACTAGTACTATATATCTACAAGTGCTCAAAGGATTCCTTTTTCCTTCTTGCAAAGTCTCTCTAGGTTTCTTGCACCTTCTCTGGGCCTTTTGTTCTGATGTGAGGGCTAAATTCCTAGAGCAGAAGACAAAAAGGTATGTCTTCCAAGAGAATCCTTTCAATAATGTTCCTTCTGGAGTATGGGTGTCACTCTTAGCCACCATGAAGGAGAACCTTCACACATTGAGGGCATTAAAGGTCCAAAAAAGTGTGTCTTCTACATTCCCTTTCAGATGTGTGATTCAAAGACACTGTCAGATTTCCACCTAGCAGCACAAACTGGCCTCACCCAGTCAACAGAGGGATCTCTCTTTTTCATTAGAAAGTTCCTAACATGGCCAAACTTAATGAAGAAAAGAAAAATTAAAGTTCTGGGGTGCCTATGAAATAAAATACGCAAAAGCCATTTGCCCTTGGTCTCAGGTGAAAATCAAAAGCAGCGTTATATGAATCTTCTCAACAACTTTATCCACTTAAAATTTATTTCTGCCCTACCCTCCCTCCCCCTCAAAAAAAGTCTCCATAGAGATTGCTTCCTGATTTCACACATGAAGCAGAAGGGTGGCTGTTCACGGACTATTCTCAACGCTGTTCATCATTCTTCAGGCCATTGGTCCACAGCCATGTTCTAAGGACAATATAGGACACATAGTCTATGCCTGTCATTTTTTTCTTTTTAAGTCACTGTACTTTGAGCCATTAAGAGACTAATTAAATGACCAAGGCTAAAAAGACTCTATCACTCCTCTTTTACTAAAGAGTTAACCTTCCTGGA
Source organism: Manacus vitellinus (assembly GCF_001715985.3). Classification (NCBI taxonomy): domain Eukaryota; kingdom Metazoa; phylum Chordata; class Aves; order Passeriformes; family Pipridae; genus Manacus; species Manacus vitellinus. The sequence goes on from NW_021940813.1 coordinate 27,641,584, forward strand.
CCAGGGGTTCTCTCTGCTCATATTCAGCTGATGCAAGGTCAATGACAAACACACCGAGGAAGTCAGAGTTGCTTTATTTGTCTTGTGAGCAGGTCAAATAAAACACTGCTGATGCTCCATTTATCTGGTGCGACAAGCAAACACTTGGCAGCAGTGGAAAGCAGACACTGGAATCTGGCACCAGGCTCCTAGCACAGCTGTCAGCCTGCTGACTAATCACTTCATCCCCACGTTAATGCTGCTCCAGGTCTACTGGACTCTTTCATCTCAGATACCCTGGCACATGCTCCTCCTGATAGAGTGATTTATCCAGAGATGTCACTACTAATTGTTATGTAGCATTTTATTTTAGGAGGGGTTTCTTTAGCCAAGGTGTTTTTGGTGGTTTTCTCTTTCCTACTGTATTCCTTCAAGGTAGGAGCTGTGATTCTCCTTCTTCCACTATCAACCAGAACTTAAGTAGATGCCCCATGCCAGACTGAATTTTTTGGAGGCTTTTTTTTATGTGTGTGTGCATGCGCTTCATAACTTGTTTTTCTAAACAGCCTTTCCTATCAATTTGTTTTTATTTGGTGACTATTCTGACAATTAAGCTGCAATTGCACAGTGCCCACCTGACTCTCTTCAGAGAGACCTGACTTACCTTCAGTTTCCATTATCAGATGATACTTGTAGTCTTGTCAGCACAAACTATTTAAGCAACTTCCAAGGACAGTGTTAAAATATAGGTAGAGTCTATGAACTCTGTTCTTGGCAGCTGTGCTTTATTAGCTGTGCTGTGCAAAGGTGGTGCTGCTAAGGTAATGCAGTGCTTTCACAGAAGCATTATATATTGTGACAAGCCAAACAACCTCCAGACTCTCACTCATCCTGACTCCCATTTCATACCTCATCCATTACAGGAATGAGGTATGAAAACATTTCTCTGTTTCCTAAAGATATTAAAAGACTCCTGGGAAATCGTTTACCTGGAGAAAGGGAAGCGTTCAGCCTCATTTTTTTTGCATTCAGGCCCAAACAGCAGACCGTGGCAGGGCTACTGTCTTTTCTTGTTAGTGAATGATAGGTAATTTTTGCAATTGGTAACTGTGAAGAACTCACACAGTTAATTGGTTTCATGCTCATGGTTAGCAAAGGTACGAAAGATAAATTTGTGTTACTTTCATACTGACTTCAGAACAAAGATATCCAAGCGTCTTTTAAAGAGTAACAAAGGACATCTAACACACTGAACATAGGCAATTTCGGTCATACCCAAAAGTATGACTGAGATGGCAGCTGGAGCCCTGTAAGGTTCCATTGATTTGGTCATTCAGACTTGACATGGCAGACCTAAAACTAGAGCAGAGGCTCCTTACCATAGAAGCATAGAATCATGGAAGGGCTTGGGTTGGAAGGGACTTCAAAGATCAGGGAAGTTGGAACGGAATGACCTTTAAGGTGCCTTCCAACCCAAGCCTTTCTATGATTATACTCACCTTTAAATGTTAAGTACAGAACCAGCCTTCATACTGGTATTTTAAACCATGCAGGTATCTGGCTGTTCTCTGTGCATTTTCTAGAGTTTGTGGTATCATTTCCCTTTTCTCAGCATGATTTTGTCCTGAAACAAATGGATGAGGTCCACATTTATTCTGTAGGCTATCCTTATGGTGCTATTTCTTGGCATTCTACAGTTGCCTCAGAAAATATCCCCATATGCTCTGTTACAATATTGAGATGGCCTGATCTGCAAGTCCAGATAGATTCCCATGGTAAGCATGTTTCAGATGTCTTTGCTGGAAGAGAATTTGAAAAATACACAGGGGCAGCAGCAAGAAGTGGGCATTTCCGTTGACTCTGTGATTCATTCACAATTATTGATACAGGAATCCCTACTGTGTGCAGGGGAGACATGCAATATCTTCAGTGCCAGGCAGCAGAGATAATTATACAGATCTTGGCACGATGTTCTCAGTCAGTGGTTTGAGGAAGCACCATGTGGAATTTGCTTCTTGCAACAAAGGGATAAAGAGTTTTCTGTAAAAGACGTTTGATGGGTTTTAGGTTGGCTCCAAGGGAAGAAGGGAAGGTGCTTCAGATACTTTAATCTGCAATAAAAATAGTGGCTCTGCCAACAGAGCTCCTTTAAATCATTAAACATGTTTTCATCACTGAATTTGAAATATCATTTCAGAGTCTTGGTCAGTTTTACTGTCGGATTTAAATCAGTGTAGCCTAATTGAAAGCAATGGAGCTATGACAGTTTATACCAGCCAAGGGATTGGTGTCTGTTTCAGAGTATTGTTTTCCCACAATTGGCCTTGATCTTTCAGACAGTGATAGATTTTCTGGGTATTCCAAATACTGTAAGTATTCATAGGATTTCATGGTATTTCTTAGGATTTTCTCAAATGTTTGTGACATGTACAAATTCGGATCACCTTCTGCATGCCTACCTCTCAGTGTTGACAATGTGATCCCTAACAGTGTCATTTGTTTATTCAAGTCAGCTCTTCTCACTAATTGTTGCATTCCTCTCTCCTATGGGGAGTCAGAGCCACTTGATAGTTGCACAGTGCTTGATGGATAGTACCACAGGGTGAAATTTAGAAGAAAAATAGTTTAGATGATCAGAGCTATGCAGATGACACTGGATAAGTAGTGTCCCATTTCCAGACACAAAAAGAAATACAGCTTACAATATCAGTGAGCCTTCTAATAAGAAAGCTCTGGATATAGTTCTTGCAAAGTGAAATTACACAGACCAACTGGACTCTAAAATATAAAGCATTTTCCCCCCGCTTGGTACTGGTGAGGCCGCACTTCGAGTACTATGTTTGGTTTTGGGCACCTCACTACAAGAAGGATATTGCGGTGCTGGAGCATGTCCAGAGAAGGGCAACAAAGCTGGTGACAGGTCTGGAGCACAAGTCCTATGACGAGTAGCTGAGGGAGCTGGAGTTGTTTACTCTGAAGGCTCAGGGTAGATCTTATTGCTCTTTACAACTACCTGAAAGCAGGTTGTGGTGAGGTGGGCATCAGCCTCTTCTTCCACGCAACTAGCGACAGACAGGACAAGAGAAAATGTCTTCAAGTTGTGCCAAGGGAGGTTCAGGTTGCATATTAGGAAAAATTCTTCACTAAAAAAATGGTAAAGGGAAGTCATGGTGTCACCATCCCTGGAAGCATTCAGAAAATGAGTAGATGTGGCACTTCGTGACACAGTTTAGTGGACGTGGTGGCATTTGGTCAAAGGTTGGACTTGATGATATTGGACGTCTTTTCCAAACTTACTGACTGTATGATTCTTTGAGCGTTTACATAGCCTTTGTTGCAGCTGGAAAAGTATTTCAGAGGCTTACTTTGATATGTTTCCTTGGCTGAGTCATTTTTCCAAGGCCTGATTCTCTCTTGCTTTGCATTCTTGATAATCATTCATTCCTGTGGAAAGTAGATATAAAATGCCTTCATATTGTAACACATATTGTTACCAAATACTTGCAGTTTGGTAAAGAACTGCATCAATTTTACTTGTAGCTTTACCCATGCTGTATGTCTGTGAGACAGTAGGAATGTAGCCTGTGTGCCCCTATGTGGTTGCGAGCTATGCTGGCGATGGTACATGCCTTCGGTAGGGTCACCCATGCCAGACAGGTCAAAAACGTAGGGTCAGATACAATACATCCTTGGGCAGGATGAGCTCGTTAGCCTTCTGGCAGTCATCCTAGGAGAAGGACAACTCTTATCCCAAACCCAGGCAGATGGAGCTCGCGTAGCCCCGTAAGGCCATCCATCTAAGAGAAGGTCACTCTAATCAAACCTACATCCTGAGGACCTCGCTGCCACCATCCAAGCTCACTCGGCCCTGGCAGATGAACCTTAGGATTAAAGGGTGGGTTCAGTTCTGCGCATACTACATCTCACCTAAAAAATCCACTGCACAGGCTCAAAGGCTTTACCCACAAAGTTTCCTTTGAGAATGCACACAGGATCACTCTCGAGGAGAAAAGACAATGCAGAAAGAATCATGTCTTGCAGAATATACCATCTAAGGAGTCTTTCTGCTGTGCCTTTTGCAATCGGACATGTCTGTCTCGTATTGGCCTTATTAGCCACCAGCGTGTTTGTAACAAACGTGGATAGAGCCTCCCAAATCTTCGTTCGCGAAGCCTAGCCATGATGATGATGATGTCTGTGAGACTGAATTCCTGCAATACAGCATATGCCTAGCTGCCTGGGAGCTTCCTGTGGCCAGTGCTGAACACCATGATTTATTACAATGGAAAGTAGTGCGGCTGTAAGCAGCAGCTTAATATAAAGCATAGAGCAGGACTCGAATCCAGGGTGATTAACCTAAAGAGGTATCCTGAGGGTCACCAAAGCAATCTGATTTGGGAATCTGTCTCCACTAACTGAACAGCAAACACTTGCACCTTCCTGCATAAATGTTTAAACCGCCTTGGTGCCATTCAAAGGCTGGCCATGATCATGCAGCCTGATGGGGCTAGTAACAGGTCCCATCATAAATAACCTCTCAGGTTTCTCCAGGGATTGAGATGGCTCCACCTCTCAACTTGGATCACAAGTTAGTTAGAGTGGGAAAGAAGTATTAATCTCCCCAAATCACTCTGTTTCTGAACCTATGCACATATGAGAAAAATTGAGGCTATGAGGTATCTTGCAGTTTTTCCAAGAAGGGTCAGTTGACCACTAGACGGTGCAGGAAAACAAGCTGTTGGAGACTTACACGGCATTTAGTTGCCCAGGTTCCATGTAGCCAGGATGATGGGAGATATCTGATCAGAAACTTCAGGTGGTGTGCTGGTTAATAAGTGATATCATTACTGAACTTTTGGCAGCTTTACAAGGTATTTCTGAACTTCTGGCAGCTTTACAAGGTATTTACTCTCTCCCTTAAGTCAGAGAGTGCATGTTCTGATCAAGAGTTTAAAAGAAAAGTGGTTCTTACCCAAATCGTTGTTTAATTCCGTAAAATAAAAATACAATTTCTATGATGTGGTAATTAATTCTGGGGCATAAGCCAGTAGCAAAATATGTACGAATGTTATGTGCCACAGTCATTAAAATGTAAATTGGTTGACTGCATGATCTTGCTTACATCCTTTAGAATGAGCAGTCCAAAATGGAAGTCACCAATTAGAAAAAAGGTTGTTTTTTAATAAAAATGCATGAAGAAAGATATAACTGATTTTACCCTGGTCACTAAGTGTAATGAGGATCCTTCTAAGAATACGCTATATTTAAAAATGGAAAAGGTAGAAGGGGGGCAGGAGACTTAAGCAGTATCAGAATGGGAAAATATTATAATGCTTAATTTTTGTAGTATATTGGCTACCATTAGAGCAGCAAACATAGATTTCCAGATGTTTGTGAAGAGTCCAACAGTTATATTTTATATCTATGGCTGTAGTAACAATTTCTATTCAGCAGCCTAGAAAAACATTTCATGTCACAGCAGGAAAGAAATATTACCATGGGTCTTTCCCCCCCTTATCTCCTATATAGGAATTCTGAATACTTCAGTCAACGCCAAATAAAAATGATGGTTTAAAAATTAAAAGCACAGTCACCAGGGGCAGGGCATAAATGTGCAGATGTTTTGTGATGCTGAAGAACTTTTTAGGCAAATGCCATTGTGGAGAGGACTGGAAATCCATCAGAGTTGGACACTGTCAAAAGCATTCCCTAAGCTACACTGTCAGAAAAGGCAGTTACCTTTTCATATTCTCTTAAGGGGAAAAAAAAAAAAAAAAGAAAAAAATTCAAACCCACAAATCCTATTCATAATGGCTTTTATACAGCTCTTAATATTTTATTAGCAAGGGATTGACTTGTTAATACAAGTGAGCAGCTTATATGTAGAGTTTACTGGGCAACCTGTACAAGTGGAAAGCTACATTGTCCCAAAGCTATGTACAAAATACCAGTTTTCCTTCTGCAGGAAGGAAAAATTTTTTAACAAGCTTATCACCTGTTTCTGTTTCAGTCACCTCTCTGCCTTAATGATGTTATACAAATGGCTGCCCAAAAATCTTGTCTTTACCATGGCTACATGGGTAGACAAAAGATGTCATGAATAACAACAAGTTTTTAAAGTCTTTAACCTTTAATGCCTGTGCATGAAGATAGACCTCTTGCCTCCCCAGAGCTGGCAGGCACTTCTGCAACCAGGAGTAGCACGGAGCCATCCTGATGGAGCATGAGCTTTTACAATTGCCCATCTCTGTACCATCAAGTAGTTCTGAGGATGGAAATAAAGCTCAAAAATAAAAATGGATGTCAGCTCCTCCCTTTCCTGTTTATTTGATTTACTTTTAATTAGCAAGGTGAGATCACAGGTGAGATTTTCTGTACTGCCTGGCCCTGCTGTGCTTTAAAGGGTGCAGAAGGCTCCCCAACAGTGGCATGATTCCCCAAGCAACCAGAAACTGCTGGAGCAAGAAAGCCATGGGCAGCTGTGCCACTTCCTAGCAAAAGGCAAGGGGATGCTGCAAGTAAAAGCAATGTTGTGGGAGTGTTGGCTTGTGCAAGACAGGTGGTCCAGAGGGGAAAATTTGGCATATGTTAGGGGAGGCAGGAAGAGGGCCAGAAAGTGTGCAGCTGTGGGGAATCATGGAGTTGAAGCTGCATCTCTGATGGCCTGGCCTCTTTTCAAAGCCCCAGAAACTGCCTGTCATATTTGGCTTGTGTCAGGTTTCAGTTTTCCGTAATGAAAAGCACTATTAGCAGGTAAAGACAATTCATTAGGTGCAACATAGCAGAACTGTAATTAATTATTAGATATTATTTCTCACAGAATGCATCTCCAAGATCACATTGAATTAGCCACAATATTGGACTGATGGAGCATAAACAAGGGTAATGATAAACACCAGTGAATGGATTTGGGAAGAAATGGTTATTAGGGTACTGGCGTCTTTCATGTGGGGTTTATTTAACGATCTCATTAATGAGCTGGAAAAGGAAGTGAATAACCATTTAATTAAGTTTGTATTTGATACTAAATTAGAAGTTGCTGCAGACACCTCCGAGGGCAGAGAAATAAATCAAAAGGAGCTAGAAGCTTGTGCGGTAAAGAAGAAAATGAGATCTGGTATGAAGGAAAAAAGCAAGCTAATCTCCCTGGAAGCAAATAATCTAAAATGTAGCTATCAGTGGAGGAATTCTGGAGAAAGCAATGTTGAAAGAGAGGTAGGGGTGTTAATGGACTATACATTCCATCACAGCTTGGATATATGTTTACAGAAGCAACGTATCAAGGAGCAGGAAGGTAATAGCCGTTCATTGTGGGGCTCTAGTGAGAACCCATCTATAATGCTGCACTCTGTTTTGGGCACCCTGTTATCAGAGAGATATAGATGAATTGGAATGAGTTCAGAAAAGAGCTGTAAAAATGATCCCATATCCCTGGAGATAATGACTTATGAAGAAAGATCAGAAGACGTAAATGTGTAAAGCCTTGTCTGAAAGATGACTGAAGCAGGGCAGAAAAACAGTCTGCAAAAATGTGAAAGCAAAAAGGGAGGAGGATAATTTATCATAGTAACTATTAGTAATAGGATGAAATAATAACTAACAACAATAAATTTTAAAAGGGCAACTTCAGGTTGAATGTAGAAGAAATTTCTGACAGTGGAATTTGAGTTGGTTTGCAGAGAAGTTTCCCAAGGGTGAAAGTAAAAGCTGCATTCAAGTAATTTAAAATCAAATTGGACAACTCACTAGAAAATGCACCCTGCTGTAGGGAACAATCATCCATTGCCTGGGGAATAAGCTGGATGACTTAATAAGATATTTCACACTCAGGTCTTTATGACTGTGATATTTTTAATATGCATGGTCAACTATTTCAGGAAAACATACATTTCTTCTGCTGCCAAGCCTGAAAATACAAACACTTGCATGCAAACATAACTTCTGAGAAGCACTGCACTGGTGACATGCAAAAACACAATCCTGAGCTCTTCAAGTTTTTGTAAGCTGAGAGTCTCAGATTTTGAGTTGTCAATATCAAGATGGTATATACAGGTATATGGGTAGGTGAAGAAGTGTGCAAAACAGAAGATGGGGGTTGGAGGCTCCAGTGAAGATGTATAATTATGGTTATTTTTATGGTTATTGCTATTACTACTTATGACTGGTAGTGTGGGGTTCAACTCAGTTGAACTGTTCATCTTTTTGATCTCCTGCTTCCACCTCTGTGCTGAGTGTTCATTAGACAGTGTAAAATTGCTTTCTGTACTCTGTTTTTTCAAACATTCGGTATTTTTAATATATCTTAAAATGTCTAGACAAGCTAAAGCGAAAACTTGACCCTCTCTCAGGTGAAGAAGAAATGGCAAAAGCTATGTATTTAAATGGATATGAGAGTAATCCCATATTCCCCCCCCCCAATTATAGCAATGTAATGTTGAACTCACTTCACCATTCATTAGCAGCAGAGAGAAGCTCACAGGCATTCAGAGAGGTATGCTCCCTAAAACACCATGGTTTTTACATGTGGGTTTTTTTATGTTCCTGTTTTCTTTTCTTCCCTCCCCCCTTCCCGATGGGCTGTGTGTGGGGCTGGCAGCCTGGTGGTGCCACAGCCCAATGCCCGAGCCTCGGGACTCTCCAGCAAGGGGTCAAGCAGCAGCAGCTCCAGTGAATCCGAGACCAGCTCAGAGTCTGACTCAGAGAGTGAAAGCAGCTCCAGCGAGAGTGACGGCAGCAAGCCCTCGCATTACTCCAGCCCGGAGGTAAGGGCTTCTGCTCTTTATGATTTAGGGTGCACTCCATTATTACACCCACTCAGACCTTTTCCCAGCCAAGCCAACACAAGGAGCCTGTGGGGAGATATACCAAAAAATGGAAGAGAAGGGCCCAGGGATCCTCCTCCTGGCATGCTGTGAGATGCAAGTGGCCAGGGATCCTGGGGCAGATTAAAGGATATAAAACAAAAATGAAGAAAGAAATAAGCCTGTGATGTTTTCCTTAAATTGGAGATGAGTGGACCACCTTGCAAAGCTCACAGCTTGCTTGAAGTTTTATACCATTCTGCCTCCATAGCAATGACTTGCTCAGTGTTTAAATCCTGATGTGGGCTCCCGGCACCGCAAGGGAACTAAAGGCTTCGCCACGCAGGAAGCTGTTATAAAATCAGTTTGCGGGTGGATTTTTAAAGCAAAACAGTTTTCACTCACACACTTCCCTTGCCTCACTCTATAAGTGAATTATTCTCTCCTACTGCTGCCTTTGTGTGATTTATTTTAATCCACCTCCAAAATGGACTAAACTTAATTACTCATGGTGCAAAACATTGAGCCCAAACTTGTCATCTGGAAAGCTAGTACTGAAAATTTCCACATGTAGACAAGCCCTAGCCAAACTACAATTAAGCTGCCAGTACTGACACCACCTGCTTTCACCTCTACAGAAGGATCAACAGACACAACAAAGCTACTTTCTCTGCTCTGCTTTCCTACCAGGATTGACATTTCTACATATTTTCGTCAATACACACCTTTAGAATTAAACCATGAACTCCACAGCCACATCACACACATTAATGTATGTAAAAATATTCAAAAATTTAGTGGCAAGATTGTAAATACACGTGAAATACAGTCAATGAATTTTCCTACTCCACATAAAGCATCCAATCACCAGACTCCTCCCCCCAAAACTATACCTCACCTATTCTCTCACCCGAAAAAAATGACACTGAAAAAACAGCAAACCTTTCCTCATCTTTTTCTTGGTTATTTGGAGCCAATCAGGCAAAATGCAGCACTCACAGAAACATCCTTAATATAGTTTTCTCAGGTTCTGTTGCTTTTCTTCCTTATTTAGCACTTATCTTCCTGTCTGTCTTTCCTTCACAGTATTTTCAGATCCATTTCCAGTTAATTTTCCTCTCATTTTGTCCCTTTCTTACATGTCTCTCTCTTCCTTCCAGTCTTTCTTACCTGTTGCCCTCCCTGCGGTACCCCATGTCTTACTTCCCATTCTGAGCTTTCTCATCTGACCTGTTAAGACCTTGTTTTCTCTCTGCCTAATTCCCCACTGGAATTAGTGCAGAGATCTCATGCTCGGTCTCTCCTCTCCCTGGGGGATCTCGAAAGATGGAATAAAAGGGGCAAAGAGAAGAAAGAGAAGGAAACATTGTGAGAGGAAGGAAATATGAGGTGAAAGGAGGAGAAGCATTGTACCCAGGAACGGAAGAGTGGTTACTAGCTAGGCAGTTACCCATGCTGCTTGGACTCAAGAGCAGCAATTCCTCTGGGAATGCATGAAGTTAATTAACTGAGGCAGGTCATGGATTTCATAAAGTCAAGCAGAGGATTGAGTCATGGAAACATGGAGGAAGTGCCTCCTCTTAAGCATTTTATACATATCCTCTCGAGATCTGTGGAACTACTTTTGTACAGAGCCTGAGTTGTCAGTGATCATTGTCACGAAACAGCTGCACCACTCCAACAGATTGCTTGTCTCTTTGCATTATGTTTGTGCGGTTTGTCTTCTAGGACATGCTGTATGAAACATGCATATACAAAAATGTAAATTACCCAAAAATGTGAAGGCTACAGTGATTTTCATAGGGCATTTTCATCCCTTGATGGGATATGGGAGATGGCACACATGGATAGGGTCAGGGTGTCCCAGGGAAGTAGGATACCTGTGTTTTCCCCAAGGGCAAATGCTTTCCCAGGCCTATCGTATGACTGATGGCACCAATTCAAATGTGCTTACACGATGTCTCTGACTGGAAGTCATTTCAGCTTTGCATAAATGCTTTAACTTACATTTATGCACCCAGTGAAGACATCTTTCTAAAGTACATGCCAGTTTCTTAACCAGTAAATGGAAAGAGACAGGTCCTTGGAAGCTCTTTGAAGGGAGGTCCTGTCCACTTAAGTAGCGGACTCAATTCCAGAACTAGTCTTAAAATGAACTTAATCTATTGGATAAGACAAAAAAAGTAAATACATCTTTGCTTTTGATTTAGCATTAACTGGTAAATTCAGGTACAATGAACTCGAGTGCTCCAGCACAGTGCTCCATATTTCCAGATTGGGAGGAACTCAATCTGGAAATCTGCAAACCGTTATGAAGCCTTCATTCTTTTATTTTCTCTCGTAATCTGAAATATTACATGCATATACTCAAAGATTTTTATTTCTAGGACAGTGTATTTTCTGCATATGAGGTTATATAACAATTCAATTGCTGTTTCATTTCTTCTGTAATTTTTTCCTCACCTCATTTTGAGATCTTGAAGTTGTCCTCAGGTGTCTAAATGCAGTAGCCTAGAGTGTAAAAGCAGCTTATTGTAAAGCATACATATAAAGTAGATTAGATGAATTGCACCCTAAAAGTGTCTGTTTCTTTCCATTGACTATTTAGAGCCTGTAGTGACTAGCTCAGCTGTCTACACTTTATGTGTGCAGTAAACTAAGAATAATGTCTGAGCTAGAACAGGAGACAACATTCAGACTAATTTCAGTGATGTGGACAAATAAGGTGCCTCAGACATTATTGTGAGTAGTTACACGTTTGTGGACTGCCAAACCTAAAATTATGAACAAGGGACTGAGACTTCTATCTCCTGTTTCTTTGCTGAAGTAATCAATTCTTTGAATGACCTTAATTAACGTCATAAATGAGGAATCTGGAAAACAATGACGTCTTGTCCTTGCAATTATTTCAGATGGTAGAAAAAAACTTTGGTTTTAAATCTACAGAAAGAGCTACATTTCTAAAACTAAGAATTTGGGGGTTACATTCTTTGTTCCATTGAATTATCCTGCAGACCTTTAGTAAAGCTGGCTTTGGTTATACAACTGTGAATTCCCACTATGGGAATGACAAGAGGGGAAAATGGGCAGGAAGGAAGCAGAGAAGCCATCACATGGGACAAAGGGTATCAGTGGAGACTCAACAGTAACAGGTCCAGAAGACAAAGATGCCCTTTTCTGAGCCCACCAGCCCCACTCAGCAGACTGCAGTGTCCTTTACAGACTGCTGTTGTGACTAGTTCACAACCAATAAAGTTTCTTCCTCCTTTTTGAGGATTCACATATACGAAAGAAAAGGGGATTTTACCACTAGACCAATTGTAGACACTATCTCTACCCTTGCAAATAGGATTCATGGGCTTTAGCTGTCCTGTGGACTATTTTTGAGTAAGACTACAAACTACTCTCTCTCTTCCCTCCAGAGAAAACTCTTTGTGGCAAGAACCACCACATAGAGTATAAGTGTGCTGTGCCTAACATATGGGAATCCCCAGTTCTAACTTGTTAAAGCACTAGCAACAGTGTTAACAGTGTCAATAAAGTAGTAATAATAAGAAGAATCACCATCATCTTCATCATCATCATCATCATCGCCGTCCATGCCTTAAATATAACGAGAAAGCACCAGATTTGTAAGGGGATTGCCCTGAATAAAGTATTTGATAGCAGGGCAGCCCAAGTAAGTTACCATAAGGTTAAATTTGTGTGTGGATTTACGATAGGCAGAGTAGACTGCAGGGATGGCAAATAGCTCAGTCCTACCCAGAGTGGGCTAAGTCCATGCACATAGGCTATCTAATATCTGAGTGAAAGCGGTGTCATGCTTCAAGTTTACCATGTTAGCCACACCTTAGATGCCTCACAACCGTAGAGTGACCCCATTACACTGACATTGTTTAACAGCCCTTTACCGTAGGAACTGTTTCTGGATAGTGTTTTGACAAAAGTTTCTTTTTGGATGTATGCCACTCGTACCTCTGGTTGCACTTGCAGCCTTGAAGAGATCTGAGATATGTAGATAACGCCGTGTGGGAGTCATCCCACCTAAATTTGCACACTTCTGCTGTAGATACCTACATCTGCTCATCACCTCAGCCTCCCCTTACAGTCTGTGGCGAAGAAAAGACGTTTTTGGGGCCCAGCTGATCTGGTCTATTTCAGATGTCTATTTCAAGATGGAATTTTTCACACCCTACAAGAGCAGTCCACTGACTGGAGAAGGAACTTGTTGACTAGCTCAGATATAGGTGTCTGTATTGTACAGATGAATCCACCCACGTTTAAGGAAATGTATCACATCCTTCTGTTTCTCCATGAAGCCTGGCACATGTGTATGTCTGTGGTGCATTGATCCCCAAAACTATCTGTGTCCTGTTAAGTTTCCTGGCTTGGGTTTTCATGCCAAGCCTATATTTAATTGCAAGTCAGCTGATCACAGAGTGTTGTTCCTATTACTGGGCACCACAGGCTTTACTCCAATTTAAATCTGGCCAGCTCTCTAAAAGGCCCTGGGGGCAGCCCAATACCATGACACAAAAACCAAAGGGCAGAGAACATTCTGGTATCAGAATACTCTGGTCATATATATTCATTTCCATCCTTACGTGCTGCTGAAAAATTTCCAGTTCAAGCAAACCAACTTTTCTTCCATAAAATGGTATGTAACATACTAAGAGGGATGATGTGGAGTGGAGAATTAGAGATTTTCTTTTTCTCCCACAGATTATTACAATTAGGCATGTAAAATGGACTGGCAAAAACTTTCAAGGGAATGTTCCCAACCCCTTTTTTTACCAGGCCTGATATTCATTCTTGGCTGTCATGATTTTGTTCCCTCACCAGGTACTTTCTTTTTTTACTTGATTTCAAAGTACAGTCAATTTTCAGGTAGAACAATCGATTGAATAAATTATTTCCAAAAATGAATTGGCATCACTCATATATACTGACAATCTCAAATATTCCAAAACTGTATCGGGCCTAAAATTAGTATGAAAAGTTTTAAAATTATGATTTTTTAAATTTGGATTCTTTTTAATTTACCCGATAGGCTGCAGGCATTTTACTTTTGGCAGATGCATCTTAAGGGATTTTTTTAGCAGACAGATCTTAAGGATTTTTTCCAGCAGCCACAAGGATTTAAATTTTTATTTAAATAAACCCCAAAAGTGCACCTGAAACTCCTGACAAAATCAGTAAAGCTGGCAACACTGTTGATCCTTTTTATTGGACTTCATAGCTGGCTAATAGGTTGGTGGGACTATAGTTATTCTGCCTAAATAGCAGACATACCACTCTAGGAAAGTATTGCACTGTCAAGTTATAGCAGTGTAGCACTTAATCACTGTTTTCTGCTGGTTTACTGTGACCCCTTGAAATCCATATTTGGTGAACCACTGTTTTCGAGAATTACAAGGTACATAAAGAAGCAGAATGGGATGTAACATAAAAACTGGAATTGTTTTGAACTTTCAAGCAACACTCACTCTGACCTATACTATGGGCAGAGGTATATTTTTCCCCATGTGCTTCTGGTGTATGTCCTTTTTCTTAAATACACCTGAACAGTAGAAAGACTTCCATGTATATAGAACCTTTTATTATATATCTAGTAAATTCAGTATGTGCACAATGAATGGCACCAAACAAATCTATCTGTATTTTCAACAACAATAAAAAAAAAGTGTTGTTCACTTTAGATAAAGAGTTAAGAGTTGTAAAAATACAGCTTCATCCAAGAGAAATATTGACCATCCGTTTTCAAGATTTACACCTCAGGAAAGAAATTCCTCATGTAAGATATTAGGGAGTGTGCTTTAAAAGAAATAAACTTTAGGCAATCCAGCAAACTTCCCATAGGTTTTGGCTAGCTCACTAATAAGTAAGCTAGACACTTTTGCTAGAAGGAATATTCTTATCATATGAATTTCGATGTCTAATTTTTTTGCTTATTTTAGGAGCCTTTGCTCCATGTAGAGTGAATACAACCCTCAGTGGGTGATTCTGGAGGTGCCCTTGGCTGTGCAGGAAACCTGTGTTGCCCTCAGGCATCTACTTTAAAAAAGAAGTAAGAGACTCTTTTAAGTTAGATACTGTGGATATTCTCTCTTGAGCAAACTTTCTTACAGAGCACTGGTGGTTTTTATATTTGACTCATGACACACTTTTTGATTATTCATATGCAGTAGCCTAGTGAATCAAATTTTGATTGCAGTTGAGGAAATTAGGAGACTTTTCACTTTCACTTCTGTGAGGTTAGGTTATGGCTGGCCATCTACTCCATCATTTATTTCTTTTTGGGTTTTTTTTTCCTTTCCTCTTCATTTTATTACGTTCAAATTACTGATTGCAAGAAGCACTAGAAAACACTCGCATATTGTTCTGAAATAACATCATCTGAGCTGTGGTTACATTTGAAATCATGATTATCCCACTTCTTCCCTGTCCAAACACCATTATGTTTTAGATGCTCTCTTATAACATGATGGTGTTGTGACAGAAATGAAGAGAAAAACTAACAGCCGCACAATACTCCCAAAATGAGAACTTGACAGCACCACCACACAACAAATGTTTGTGGGATCTCAGAGGATTATAACATCAATACCAGGCAGATTACATAAATCGCCTGGTTAGCCCTCCAACTCCCCACCAAATGCTTCTTAAAATACTTTCTGTATTTACTGTGATGGCACAGGACACAGAATACATATCCCTAGCTTTCCTACTAGCTATCTTCCCTTGTACCCTGCCTTGTTTTCATCCCTTCCTATCGCCATTACATTTTTTTCTATTTGGAAACTTAGAAGTGTTTCCCAGTAAAGCCAATGCCACTGCGCTGTGTGAATCACCCTGGGAAATGATGAATCACAGAAGCCATCCTCTTTTCCAATGCCATTCTGAAACCAAAACCATCTCCACTTGCAAGGCATGCCCCACGAGCCCTGTCCTGCCGCACAGGGCCAGTGCCCAGGGGTTGCTGTAGACTGGGGGTGGCTCTTGGTCCAGAGGAAAATCTCTGTGGTACTAGGAGGGACACGGCGTTTCTGCGCCCCTGAGGGATCCCCGGGGTGGGGGCAGCAGGGTGTCGGCACTAAGCTCGTGTCCATCTGTTTGGCTTTCAGCCCGAGCCGCCGTCGTCCAACAAGTGGCAGCTGGACAAGTGGCTGAATAAAGTTACCACGCACAAAGCACCCATCCTAACCCACCAAGATGGCCCAGCGCTGGAAGCCCATCCCTACTACGGCCGCGTGAAAGTCGAGCGGCAGGAAAGCGAGAAGGCCT